>NW_006399882.1:5431626-5433819 GCF_000299155.1 Elephantulus edwardii | reverse complement strand
AAAAGATCAGAATTCAAGATTGTGCCAAATTCACCAGGAAGTACAAAGGTAAGTCCTACATAGTCCTTAGTTTCAAAATGTTACTCAATAGCACCTATATTTACTCTGGTTTATATCACATAACTACCCTACAGGATAAACACCATATTGTTCCCATTTTATGGATGAGTAAGTCTGACGGTTGTTGACTTGTTGAATAAGGATTCAGAGCCTGGCATCTTCATCATTGTCATAGTGCACAGGTACTTTGAGAATTCAGAAAGACACATTACACTTAGGAGATTTCTTTAAAACATGAGACAAGTAATAACAAAAAGAATGTAGAAAATATTCTGAGTTAGCAAGAATCAGAATTCTTTTTCTGGTTTCTTTTTATTACTGTTTGTCTCATATTTTAAAGAAATCTCTTAGCAGGAACCTGACTAGGAAGAAGGATTGGCCCGTTCACTTCTGAAATATAACAAGCCTTCGAAAACCCTATGTACAGTAGAGCACTCTTAGAGTAGACTAACAGATATGACAACCTATTCTGAGCCCTCAAATTTGGAAACACAAAGGAGGAGGAACAATTGTAAACAGAAACTAATGATTAGAATGTGGAATGTGAGAAGCATGAATGTAGGAAAACTTAGCATTGTTAAGAAAGAAATGGAACACATAAATATTGACATATTAGGTACTAGTGAAATAAGATGGATTGGCATGGGACATTTTGAATCAGAAAAATACAATTTATTATGCTGGAGAATAAAAGATGAGAAAAAAGGGGTCGCTCTCATAGTTAAAAGGTCATTTCTCGATCCATCTTGAAATACAGTATTTTGAGTGACAGAATAATATCCATACACATAGAAGCAAGGTCTATTAATACTACTATTATTCAAATTTATGCACTAAGAACCAGAGCCAAAGAGGAGGAAATAGATGATTTATACCAACTATTGCAGTCAGAAAGCAATCGAACATGTAACCAAGATTCATTAATAATAATGGGTGACTGGAATGAGAAAGTTGGGAACCAGGAAGAAGGATCAGTAGTTGGAAAATATGGACTTGGTGACAGAAATTAAACTGGGGACAGAATGACATAATTCTACACAATTAATGATTCATTCATAGCAATTTTTTTTATAAGAAACATGTTATACACATGGATTTCACCTGATGGTATGCACAGGAATCAGAGTAATTACATCTATGGAAGGAATCATTGGAGAAGTTCAATATTAGCAGTGAAAACTAGGCCAGGTGCTGATTGTGGAACAGACCATCAACTACATATATGCAAGTCCAAGGTAAAGCTAAAGAAGGTGAAATCATATCCACAGGAACGGAAATTACCCCCTAAAGTTAAAAACCAACCAGGGAACAGGTTTGAGGCCTTGAACACTAATGAATAAAGACCAGATGAGCTGTGGAAATATATTATCATTCATGAAGAATACAAAACATCATTACAAAGAAGGAAGCAGAAGAAAAGACTAAAACAGAAGTCAGAAGAGACTCTGAATATTGCACTAGAGCACCAAGAAGCCAAAGCAAAGAGAAGAAATCAAGAAGTTAAGGAGCTGAATAGATTTAAAAGGGCAGCTCAGGAAGACAAGGCAAACAAAGTACAAGGAGCAGTAGTTGGAAAATCAAATGGGCCAAACATGTTCGACATTTCTTAAGATGAAGGAACTAAAGAACAAATATAAGCCATGAGTTACAATGTTTAAGGATGCTATGAGTAGAATTTTGAATGATTCAGGAAACATTAAAAGAAGATGGAAGGAGCATATAGAGTCACTGTACCACAAAGAACTGGCTGACAGAAGAATTCAAGAAACAACATATGATCAAGAGGCAATGGCTATGAAGGAGGAAGTTCAGGTTGCTCTGAAAGACTTAGCAAAAAATAAAGCCCCAGGAATTGAAGGAATGCCGACTGTATTTCAAGAAACAGATGCTATGCTGGATGTGCTTACTAGGTTGTGCCAAGAAATCTGGAGGGCCAGACAGAGTATGGGGCCCCAGGAATAGATGGTATACCAATTGACATATTTCAGCTAAAAGATGCGATGCTGCCCTGGATGTGCTCACCAAGTTGTGCCAAGAAATCTAGAACAACCACTTGGCCAACTGACTGGAAGAGATCTATAATTGTTCCCATCCCAAAGAAGGACGACCCAACTGAGTGTGGAAACTACAGAA
>NW_006399882.1:5425283-5430111 GCF_000299155.1 Elephantulus edwardii | reverse complement strand
GCTTTGTCTGACATACTTTGGGCATGTCGCAAGGAGGGACTGGTCCTTGGAGAGGGACATCATGTATGGGAGAGTGGAGTAATGGCGCAGGAGAGGAAGACCCTCGATGAGATGAATCGATTCTGTGAGTAGAGTGGTGGGAATGAATGTATTTGAGACAGCGAGGTTGGCACAGGATAGAGCTGCGTTTAGGGCTCTTGTACATAGGGTGGCTATGAGTCGCAAGTGACTCGATGGCACATAACAACAACAACAAGCAAAATCATGCTGAAGATTATCCAGAAACAATTGGAACAGAGAACTATCAGAAATAGAAGGGAGATTAGAAAAGGTCATGGCCCTACAGACAATATTGCTAATATCAGATGGATCTTTGCAGAAAGCAAAGAGTACCAAATGAATTTCTATCTGTGTTTCATTGACTATGCAAAGGCATTTGACTGTGTGGATCATAACAAATTGTGGCTAGCCTTGAGAAAAATTGGAATCCCAGAATACCTGATTGTGCTTATTGCAAACCTATACTTGGATCAGGACAGAGCAGGGAAACACTGCATGGTTCAAAATCAGGAAAGGAGTGTGTCAGGGATGCCTCCTGTCTCCACACCTTTTCAATCTATATAAAGAACAGATTATTCAAGAGGCAGGGCTTTAAGAGGAAGATTGTGGCATCAGGATGGGAGGAAGACTCATCAACAGCCTATGTTATGCAGATGATACAACCCTTCTTGCTGAAACTGAGGAACACTGGAAGCGCTTGCTGCAGAAGGTCAAGGACTGAAGTCTTCAATATGGATTGAAGGTCAACATAAAGAAGATAAAGATTCTCAACACTGGGCCAATTGGCAGCACCAAGATGGATAGAGAAGAAATTGAGATTGTTAACAGTTACAGCCTGCTGGGCTCCACAATCAACACTCTTGGCACCACCAGTCAGGAAATCAAAAGACGAATTGCATTGGGAAATCTGCTGTCAGGGACCTCTCCAGAGTGCTGAAAAGCAATGATGTCAGTCTAGAGACTAAGATGTGCCTAATCCAGGACATCATCTTCCCAGTTACTCGCATCAAAGAGCTGGACAATGACTAAGGATGATGGAAGAAGAATTGCCTTCGAAGTGTGGTGCTGGAGAAGAGTCTCTAACATACCATAGATAGCCAAGAAAATGAATAGGTCTGTCTTGGAGAGGGTGAAAACAAGTTTCTCCTTTGAGGCTAGGATTTTGAAGCTCTGCCTCACTTACTTTGGGCACGTGGCCAGAAGAGACCAATCCTTGGAGAAGGACATCATGCTCGGAAGGGTGGGGGAACAGGGCAGGAGAGGAAGACCCTGGATGAGGTGGATTTATACAGTAACTTGGGCAATGGGGGTTGGTGTGTTGGATTGGTGAGACTGACTCAGGACAGGGTAGGCTTCAGAGCTGTTGTACATAGCATTGCTATGGGTTGCAGGTGACTCGGCAAAACATAACAACAAACAACAGCAAGAAAGGATAGAAAGAAAGGGTCAAATGCAAATTCAGACCTGGCACTTGAAGGATATAGGAAAAGGAAAAGCTGAGGTCAGACTAAAGAGATCCTTGAATACCATTCTAAGAAACCAGTGATTCCCAAAGACATTGATTCCAGAGTGCATTGTCTCCAAGACAGTAATATCATGATGAACACAAAGGTTTCATAACTAAACAGATTTGGAAAACACTTAAATAAAAAAAGTTTAGTGAGTTTTTCACTGTAGGATTGCTCATAGCTTTGGGTAAGGAGAATGGGCAATAATAGCACCCATGAAGAGAATACAATGCATCTAACTTCCTAGATTATTTTATTGTTTTTAAATTATTTTGTTTTTCTTGAGGAACTTCCGGAAGACTAGCACTTTACTTGGCTATTCTTTGAGAAACTATGGCATCAGCAGTGAGGACACTACACATGTGTTGTTGTTGTTGTTGTTGTTGTTGTTGTCGTTGTGGGAAACATTAAAAACAGAAATGGGCTTCAAGAATATTATCTCCACACTCAGGAAAGTGTCAGAAGGAAGAAGACAAGATGCTCAGTGGAAAATGCTGGCAAGAATCTACGTGGGGAATAATGATGACTTGAGTGTGAGTTCTGTGTGTAGGAAATAAAATTTACAAGTTAATGTGGTAAAATAGACATTTAGGGAGTAACTGAGGAATAATAGACACAGATTAGGTTTTAAATGATATTAAAGAATTCTGTTTAGATGGTATTTTAAAATTACTGATAATCTGATTATACTTTTTAAAAAGTCTTCATGTTTTAGATGTACATTGCAGTATGTATAGGTCAAATGGTGTATTTTCAAAGAATCTGGTTGGGGAGAAAGAGTTAGAAATAAGAATGTCAAGATGCTAACAAAAATTGAAGTTACATTTGTTTCTTAGATTTTGTGTTCATTTGAATATTTATATAATAAAAAGAATGAGCCTTGGTGGCCCAGTGGTAAGAAGCTGCATTGTAATCTCAAAGGCAAGTGGTTCAAATCCATCAGCTACTCCACAGAAGGATAGGCAATCTCCTCCTATGTGTTTTACTCATTAGTTCTGACTCAGTAGTACCCAACAACAATGACAATAATAAAAAGGGAGCTCTCACAGCTTAGTGGTAAGAAATTGTGCTGCCAATCCAAAGATGTGTGGTTTGAATCCACCAGTTGCTTCTCAAGAGAAACATGGGCAATCTTTTCCTATGTGATCAACTGCCTCTAAAAACTGGCTGGAGGATCAGCAATGCATCAGTTCCAACTCAACAGTACATGACAGCAACATAATAAAAAGTTTTCTAGAAACTGATTTGAGAGAAATTGGGATGGAATGTCCCTCGCCATCATACGTGGGAATCCATAAGAAATTGATTGTGAGGCGGAGAGCTGCAGGCAGGAGACTAAATATATGGGAGACCACAGGAAATAGGACTGTGCAGAAAGGGACACTGAGAGGCAGCGCAGGAAAAGCCAAAGCCTTAGTTCTCCCAACAGAGCTCTGCTGCTGGGATGATCCTTCACGTTCCCTTGTTACCTTCTGTTGAGTTGACTCCAATTGACAGTTACTCTATGTGCAGCAGAACAAAGCCCTGCCTGTTCCTGAGCCATCCACACAATTCCCACCATTGTTGAAACCCCTAAGATCAAGGAACCAGACTTTTCTACAGCCCCCGACATATAGTGACCAGTCATTACATCGTGACTCCCTTGTACAGAACGAGTAAGTCCTAAGACAAGGGGCTACATAGCCTAGAGGGACTCAGCTGAGGGCCACCAGCAGTCAAGATGCTCAGCTCTCAGAAGCTGCAGAACTGAGTGTTAGTGTGAAGGGACTCCTAGCACACTGTGGCATCCACACCCCCCATTCCATCAACCCTGACGTTTACTAAAATGACATTTTTCTCCACGGAGTGTCCAGCCAATGATTGTGTTTGTATGTTGGTTTTGCTGGCTATTATGAAAGAGTGGTGGATTTGCATAAAGAGTGCATGTGTTGACAAGAAGCAGATCTATTGCCTTAAATTCATCCTGCAAGTGGTTTTCATTGAAATAGCAGGAAACTAATGTCCTTCTAAAACTTTATTAAATTCATCTGGATATCCTCAACCTAATAAAAGCATAGAACACGGCTGCTGGACTTCCTGTAGCTTTACATGCCGAGCAAAAGGAAGGAGGCTTACGTGATATTCCGCATCTGAAATGGTGAAGAAAGGTATACATGTTACTGCTGTAAGAAAAAGGTGTCCTTGGGGAAATACGTCTACCAATAGCTCTCCTATCCATTTCGGTCTGATGTGACATGTCAATTTACCATTTTATTACCCTTTGCCTCTTAAGACTGTTGCTGAGAAGACTTTCCACCGAGCACAAGGCCAGGAAATCTTCTCTCACTAACAAGGATGACCAAATGGTAGACTAGAATCTTTTTCACACAAGCCAAGTGTTTCTTAAAAGAGGAACAGAAGGATTTCAAGAAGAAAGACTCAGAGTTACAAGAAAAAATCATAGCTCTATATCATAGCTCCCCAAATAGAAAAAGCTAGAAGATTAGAAAGGGTCTAGTTGGGCAGAAGGTTCATGTTTATTCATAAAGGGAGGTGAGGAATTCCAAGAAATGGATTCCCACCGGTGGAAATGCATACACATCTAATCGTTCAAGATGGAATCTGCTACAGAGACCTTTGGTTAAGAGACATCATTATTGTGAGTTGGGGTGCATGTGCTACAGCCATGTCCTCTTGTACAAATACTTCTCCCAGAACTTGTTGCTCTTATATGCCATCAACTCAAAACCAACTCATAGCTCCAAGTGGGTTTTCAGAGGCTGTAAGAGATTCTGTGAGGAGACCGGTCATCTTACTTCTGTTGGTGGATTCACACTGCCTGCTTTTGGCAGCACATCTCCTTAGCCATTAAGCTACTACAGCTTCTAGATGTTTGTTTGTTGTTATGTGCCGTCAAGTCACTTGCGACTCATAGCGACCCTATGTACAACAACCCTAAACCCTGCTCTATACTGTGCCAATCGCACTGCCTCTGACACACCCATCCCGATTACCCCAGTCACTGAATCAATCCACCTCATAGAGGATCTTCCACTCTTGCACCGTCCCTCCGTCCTTCCAAGTATGATGTCCCTCTCCAAGGACTTGTCCCTCGTTACAACATGTCCCAAGTATGTCAGATGAAGCCCCAGAATCCTTGCCTCCAAGGACCAGCCTGATATAACCCTCTCCAGATGAATGTTTGTTTTCTTGGCAGTCCATGGTACATTCAATAGTCTTCTCCAGCACCACAGCTCAAAGGCATCAATTCTCCTTCTATC
>NW_006399882.1:5422591-5423873 GCF_000299155.1 Elephantulus edwardii | reverse complement strand
AGAATAAGAGGTATATTGCAAAGAGAACTGGGGGGATGGGGGGGGGAGATAATTGTGTAACAATGAAAACATTTTTTTGAAAAAAAAGTGAACTGGGGGAAGGGGAAGTAGGGAGAGAGGGTAAAAATGTGCAACAATGAATGAAATAAAATCTAACTTCTGTAAACGTTCATTAAAAATCACAATTAAAATTTTTTTAAAAAATTATGTAAAATAAATAGATGTGTTCTGACACCTGTTAGCATAAAAAGAAAAAAAAAACACCAAAAAAAAAATAAACCAAAACCAAACTCGTCTGCCTGTCTTGCTTCTCACTTCACCCTTTCTGGACCTAGCGCTTGGACCCCATTGTCCTCGGTCAGTGATTTCACTCACATCAGTGCCTGTCTACTGGGGCTGCTGCCTTGTCTCGTTTACTCTAATACATTTTACCTCTCCACTCCCAAAAGGTCAACTATCAAGTGCACTTTACAAAGGGTAGCATCACTTCAAGCTTAGGAATGATTCTGATATCTTCTTCTAACGAACAATTTGAACCTCCATCACAATAAATGGCTCTTATTTAAACTAACAATTTTGATGATTATTTTTAAATGGAAGAGATGAGTGAGTAGTCATATTTACTGTATCCACTGAGGTGGCCAGATCTCTTATTAACTTTGAACACACACACACACACACACACACTGAAACCTGTGAGAGCTAGAACTTGATGGAAGTGCTTTTTTTTCTCCCAGTCTCACAAGTTTTCCACCTTTGAAAGAATGTATCTCAATATTAAAAAATAAAAGCATTCACCACTGGGCCAAAAGGCAACATCCACAATCAATACCTTTGGTACCAGCAAAATCCTTTGCTATTGTTTCTGGAGTGAGATGAGATCTCATTGTTGTTTTTATTTGTACCTCTCTAATATCTAGTGATTTGAGCACTTCTTCATGTGTATGTTGGCCGTCTGACTTTCTTCTTTGGTGAAAGTCCATCTTCTGCCCCTTTTGTGAGTGGATTGTTTTCCTTGCTACTGTGCTGGAGTAGTCTCTAAATTCGAGATATGAGTCCTTTATCAGATATATCATTGCCACATTTTTCCTAGTCTGTGGGCTTCCTTTTTACTCTACTGGAAAAGTGTTATATGTTCACAGCGATTTGATTTTTACAAAGTCCCATTCATTTCCTTTATTGTCTCCTGGTTGTGGGTTGGTTTTATTATTATTAATACTGTTGTGCTTGAAAGTCTATTCATTCCATAGATTAGGGTGTCTAAATTTGTTCCTATTTTTTT
>NW_006399882.1:5395503-5422466 GCF_000299155.1 Elephantulus edwardii | reverse complement strand
AAAAAATTGAAAATGGAAATATCATTTGATCCAGTTAAGTTATTCCTCTACTGGGAATATACCCTAAAGAAATAAGAACTGTAACATAAGCAAATATGCATACATTCATGTTTATGGCAGCTTTATTCACAATAGCAAAGAGGCTGGGAGCTGCTCAAGTACCCATCAACAAACAAATGGATAGAGAAATTGTGGTACATCCACACAATGCAACATGATGCCACCTTGAAAAACAATAAACTCATAAAACATTGCAGTAGATGGGTAAGTCTGGAAGATATTACTAAGTAAAACAGGTCAGTCACAAAATTAAGAATACTGAATAAGAGCACTGTCAAAACAATATGATGGATGTGGAGGGGGAAGGGCAGGAAAAGAACGGCTAGATCGTGGACTCTGCCCTTGGTCAGGTGAAGGGGAGGAAAATAGGAAAAAAAATAGACAATTAGACACTACATGTGTGACAATTAACAATCTAGAAGAGAGTAAGCATTACAAAGTGAGTGTGGGGGACAGGTAGGGAGAAAAATGCATAGAAATAAATAAACGAAAACAAATCTCTGTGTAAACTTTTACTAAAACCACAATTTTTTTTAAAAAGATGAGTTTGAATTAAAGAAAAGAGACGAATGAAGAAGAAGGGACAGGGGGTAGAGGTGAAGGGGCCGGAGCTGTACACTTGATTGTAGTTACAGTCAGATAGTGGGAGAGAGACAAAGAGACAGACAGACAGAGAGACATACACACACAGAGAAAGAGGATGGGGCGGGGGGAGAGAGAGAGAGACACGAAGAGGAGGAGGATTCTGTTCTCTAACAGAGGGGGGAAAATCAAAATATGAACTGCACTGGAAAAATGTTTGCTGTCAGGGATCTCTTCAGAGTACTAACGAGAAATGTTGTCAATTTAAAGCCTAAGGTGCACCTGATCCAAGCAAGGGTCTTTTTCCAGTGTTTGCTGTGTATCTCACCTGAAAATTAGACAATGCCAAAGGATGACAGAATAAGAAATAATGCCTTTGAGTAAAGGTGTTGGAAAAGAATATTGACTATCACGTGGATTGCCAAGAGAAGAAATAGGTCTTTCCTGAAGAATATGAAACCAGGGTGCTCGTTGGAACAGGTTGGTGAAATTCTGTCTCACGTATTTTGAGCAGGCTACTAGAAGGAGCAAGTCCTTGGAGAGGACCATCGCACTTGGAAAGGTCAGCATACAAGAGGAAGACCATCAATGAGATGGACGAGATGGATTAGTCACTGTAACAATGGGTGGAAGAGGTGTTGGAGGTGGTGAGGATGCCACAGGATAGGGCAGAGTTCAGAATCTTTGTTCATGAATTTGCTGAGTTGTAGCCAACTGAACGGCATGTAACAGTAACAATAATTACCTATTTTGGTGGAAAGTATTTGTGTTTTCTTTCTGTAATAGCTTCCTGCCCCATGCAAGTTCTAGGTTTCCCAGGTTTTACTGTAATTTGCACCCACTTGTTGAGTCACTTTACAAAGGCACTATTTACACTCTTTACTATATTCACTTCACAAAATGCTATTATTCATTGAGGAGGGAAATATGTAAACTCACACACTTGCCCCCAACATGGAACTTTTACTGTGTTTGATTCAAAGGCCTGAGATGCAAAGGAAAAAGCTGAAGATAGTGGTCAGAATTTCTTCACAACGGTGGGGGAGGTGGGTGGAATTTGCAACAGGGAACAAGAGGCAGCCTTGAAGAGCAATGTGCTGCTAGCCAACACACACACACACACACACACACACACACACACCCTCAACATCGCTTGTTGAACCTGTCGCCATGTGCATTAAAGATGAATCTATTGCCTGTGAAAAATCAATGACCCTGAGCTCATACAGCCATTGTTTCTTTGTGAAATAGACTATGCCAAATGTCTTTTTTAAAAATGCAACTCTTTGGGGAATAAATTGCTTCTCCTCTTTTGGCTGTGCTCCTTAGAAAAGTCTCTAGAGGAGTGTTAAGCAAATAGATAGAAAACAGCTAACCAGACTTGTATGAGGGTATATATAAGGAGGGAACCAGTGAGTGAGACCAACTTTCATCCTTCCATGAAACAAGTAAAATGTCTCCTTTCCTATTTATTAACTTTCAAAAATGTCAAGGTTCATTGTTCTCCTTATTAACAGTTTGAGTCTGAAACAAAGAAAGCTAATTTAAAGGCCAAAGTAAGAAAGGCTAAGCTCAGGGGCTTGGAGCCAGCCAGGGAGACCAGAAAGAGTTGTCAGGTTAATGCTACGTCTGACAGGGGATGCAGCTAACCCAATCTCAGGGAACTTTGGATCAACTTAAATTTGATGAATGACCAGTTTTGAAGCTATTGTTTCTGTCACTGTTTGAACAATTGTATCATTGATTGTATACTAATTTTGCCCTGAGGCTTTATTTTCTCACCATTGTGTTAATGGCAATAAGAAGAAGAATGAGGGCTGAGGGCACTTGGTTTTAGAGGTTAAAAACAAAAACAAACAAATAAATTTAGACTACCCAAACAATGTGATCTCAACAATATAATTCTAAGAAATGCAGGATTCAAAATTATATCTTACATTATCTACAGTGAAGGTGATATCAGTTTTTAAAATTGACCTTTGCTTTCTAAAAATATAGTGGTGGTATATTTAGGTGCTGCCAAAGTACAACCCGAATCGGGTCCTATCTTGTCTCTTCCTCCTACTCGCCAACACACTTGAGCCCATTACAGCTCAAACCACCTGGCTGAGGGTCTTCCTCTCTTTCATTGTCCCTCCACCTTTCCTAAGTATGATGTCCCTCTTCTAACAACATGCCCCAAGTACATGCTTTATTAACCTTGTCTTCAAGGAGCTCTTTGCACCTTCTCCAAGACATATCTGTTTGTTCTTTTGGAAGCCCATGTGCTATTAGTACTATCCGCAACAGCACAGTTCAAAAATATCAATTCTTTGGTCATCCTTTATTCACGGAAAAGGACAAACAGATATATCTTGGAGAAAGTAACATCAAATTGCCCTTTAGAGGCAACGATGACAAAGCTTCGTCTCATATGCTTTGGGAATGTTGCTAGAAAAGGTTATTCCTTAGAGAGGGACATCATGCTTGGAAAGGTAGAAGATCAACGAAAGAGAGGAAGACCCTTAACCAGATGGATTGACAACAGGCTTGAGTGTGTCTGAAATAAAGAGGATGGCTCAGGATAGGGCAGGATTCAGATCTGTTGTTCATAGGGTCACCGTGTGTCGTATTCTACTTGATATATCTGTTTGTTCTATTGGCAGGCCATGGAATATTCAGCACTCTTCTCCAACATCACAACTCAAAGGCATCAATTTTTTTTCTGCCATCCTTATTCACTGCCCAGCTTTCAGCAGCATAACAAATATGGTAGCTAAAAAAATGTGGTGGTGGTTGTTATGTACTATAGGGTTGGAGCTGACCCTCTGGTCGGTTTGCAGAGGCAGCACAGGAAGTTAGTTCATCCTTCTCCTGTGGAGCTGCAGGTGGTGGCCTCCTATTGTGTGCCTTGAGGATTGCACTGCAGCTTCTTACCCCTAGGCCACCAGGTATTAAACAATTCCAGTCAGTCAAACTGTCTTACATACTGTTGATTCATCTACATTATTTTCTAAAGTCTGTGTCTACAGATTCATTCACCCATTTACTCCCTCATTCTTTCATTGTACAACTAGCTCAATTCATTACCACTGAAAGGAATCAACTCATAGCTGACCTTCTAGAGCATTTTCAGACGGTGTGAATAGCACAAGAGACAGTCATTTCCCCTCCCTCACCACTGCAGAGCAGCTGATAGACCTGACCTGCCAAAGAAGTGCCTCACACTACTTATTCAAGGTCTCTCAAAGTTTATTGGTGCCTCACAGCCACTTCTCACTGTTTAGTCCATTAGAGCAAACTCTCTCAGAGAAACATGCTCATAATCAAAGCTAACAAGAATTGCATGCTGATGGTATGACAAACACAGGGAATGGCCAAAGGATAGGCCCACAACTGTACCAAAACCCCTTCTTCCTAGGTGGACACAAGGACCTCAGGAACAGGAAAGTCCAGGTAGAGTGTTTCAAAGGATAGAGGACGTGAGAGGTAAACTCACAGTCTCCTCAGCTCCAAGTTTAGCAAAGCAGGCCTTTAGATACCACGTGATAAAGAAGAAGTACAAGGGATTGGTCCTTTCTTTCCAAACCTGTCATTTGCTCCTCTCCAGGGAGACAAGAGAAGCTTCTCTCAGACAAAGAACTGGAAAAACACTGAGCTGGTATGATTCAGTTCTTCTTGGTTTTGGTAATGGTAAAGACAAGCATACATTAGTGATTTCTATGTGCTAGATGAATTGCATTGGGAAAATCTGCTGTCAGGGACTTCTCCAGAGTGCTAAGGAGCAAAGATGTCAATTCATCCCAGAGCTGGAAAATGACTAAAGATGACAGGAGAAGAATTGATGCCTTTGAATTGTGGTGCTGGAGAAGAGTACTGAACATACCATGGACTGCCAACAGAGCTTAGAGGTTTGTACTGGAGAAGGTGAAACCAGGTTGTACCTTCAAGGCAAGGATTTTGAAGCTCTGTTTCACATGCTTTTGTCATGTTGCCAGAAGAGATCAGTCCTTGGAGAAAGACATCATACTTGGATGGGTGGAAGGAGAGCTCAAGAGAGAAAGAGCCTAGAGGAGCTGGATTAACATAGTGACTGGAATAATGAGGGGAGATGTCTTAGAGACCACGAGATTAGCTCAGGATTCAGGGTTCAGAGCTTTGTGCATAGGGTCACTATGAGTCATAACTTGATGGCACAAAACAAAAACAGCAAGTACTGGAAACAAACACTTTGTTCCATCATCACAGCAGTTGAAAATAACATCATTATTATCAGTCTCATTTATAGAGAGGAAAACTGAGTCACAGAAACATGGGGAAACTGCACTGCTGCTCAGCTGGTGAATGGCCTTGCCACAATTATTCATGCAGTCTAGTCCATGTTCACAGATTCTCTGCTCTATGTTTTCACAAGGGCCGAGGATGCACTCACTATTCAGCTCGCCCATGACAATAGCACGGAAAGATTCATCCTGCAGCCAGGACTTGCTTGTCACGTCCTCAGTCTTTGATGAAGACAAGTAAATTTTTACTTGTGTATCAATTGCTAAATATGGCACAAAAGGCAACTCATGATCTTGAGTCCAGCAATACTAGTAATAAAGCTATTATTTTTCAACTCTCTTGGTTTGACTTCTGTATGCATTTCCTCAAATTTTGGTTCCAAATTTACAATGTAAAGGGTGTGATTAACTTTCTCTCTAAAATCCCAACATAATATGAGTAATGTTAGATGCTGTCAAGTAACAAGGACTTTTGTTTTCTTGATGTTGAGATGCAGGCCCATTATGGTTGTAGCCTTTAATCTTCTGCTGTAAATGCTTCAAGTCCTCTTCACTTTCTACAAGCAATGTTATGACATCTGTATAGCACAGGTGTTTGAAGAGTTTTTCTCCAACCCTGATGCCACATTCTTCTTTAAATAACCCAGCTTCTCTAATGATCTGCTCCGCATACAGCTTGACTAGATTTAGAGAAAGAACATACACCTTACCTAACTTTAAATTATGTGATGACTACAATATACTAAGCATTGTGCTAAATGTTTTAAATATACCACTTGATTTCCCCCACAAGACTACAACCTTCAATATGGAATACAACTCAAAATCAAGAAAACAAAAATCCACCCCTCTGGACCAACAAAGTAATAGTATCATGATAGACAGAGAAAAGATTGAACTTATCAACTACTTTATTTTATTTGAATCCACAATCAACAGCCAAGGCATTAGCAATCAAGAAATCAAAATACATGCTTACAGGGGGAAAACCTGATGTCAAGGGCATTTCCAAAATGCTAAAGAGCAATGGGATCAGTTTAAAGAACAAGGTGTGCCTGATGCAAACCACGGTATTTGCAAAATGCTTTCTATGGACCGACTCTCAAGCTGGACAACGAATACTATAATGACAAAAGAAGATGCCTCTGAATTGTGGTGTTTGAGAAGAGTACTGAATAGCCAAAAGAACAATAACAAAAAATATGTCTTGGAGTAAGTGTAACCAGGGCAAATTTTTTTTAGAGACAGGAATATTAAAACATTTCATACACTTTGGATGTGTTGTCAAGAGGGGCCAGTCCTTGGAAAAAGACATCCTGCTGAGAAAGGTGGAGGGTCAGAGGACCAGGGGAAGACCCTCAACAGGATATCACTATAATGGGCTTGTGCAGGTCAGAGATTGTGAGTAAGGTTCAGGTCTACTGTTCACAGGGTGAGTCACAGACTATCCATCCACCAACAACAATCACTTTGATAGTCTATTCATCTTCATCACAATTCCATTAAGATAAATAATACTTGTTACAGAGGAAAAGGAAGTTTAAATCTGAGGTTGTCACATGGACTTTGATAAAGAAAAAAACAATAATCATCTTGGGTCATAATGATTCAGAACCAACTCAGTTGTAAAGTAACTCAGTGGTACTGGCCAGCAGGCAGTAGAACTAGACTAGATAAGCCTAGGTAAGCGTGTGTACTTTGAAAAAGTAATTTCTCTTTGATCTCCATCCCTCACCCCCCACCCCACACACACCCTTGCCCTCATCTTATCTGGCATTCTTCAAGAAAACCATCATATTATCAACTATATTAAGTCGTGCCCATGTCAAATCCCTCCCCCTTAATACAAACAGAATAACTCTCCGAATGGTCACGTTACAACATAGATCATCCAATGTCTTCCAGTTTTCTTAGCCAAATATTCCAAAACACTCTTTAAAGTCCCAGATGGTGTGGCCCCTTCTTGTTCCTCCACCTCTGTTTCCCTCTTCTCCCCTCTCTGCTCTCAGCCACCACTATCTTGGTTTACTCTTTGATTATCACATACTCCTTCCTGTCTTATTTATTATTCTCTTCCCAAAACATCCTTCTCCCATGTAGATGCCCATAAATAGACTCATCCTTCAGGCTTCTGCTTGAACAGTCCTGTTTCGGAATGTCTTCCCTGCTAGCACAGAGTGGCTGAGTTTTCTTACTAGGTGGCCTTTCTGTACTATTTGTGTCCTTCACTGAACTCTTCTGAATTCATTTTTATGTGTTTTTTGTTGTTACTTAGTTCTTTCCCTAACTTCTTCACCTAAAACAAAAATTCCGTAAGTCCAAGATCTGTCTTTCTTGTCCAGTATTCTATTCCCTGTACCTATACACTTGGCATGTCCTCTCGCAGTCAATATGTTGAAATGGGCCACAGGAGATGAACAACTCCAGGAGGCACCATCTGCATTTAAAAAAACCCCAAAAACTATAAATGATGCTCCCTGGAGATGTATAATACGGCACCTTTGTATTGGTTGAAAGAACGAATAAAATGGATGAGTTGGTGAAATCTTTGGTATAGAGTTGCTTTCTTCACAAAAAACCCCAACCATAATTGATAACCTGTTTTTCCTAAAAAAATGATAAAATCTCATAGAAATGTATATGCCTTGTATACATGTCAAAGGAAAGCAATTGTTTTGGCATTTTATGTGTTCCAAATGAGATTCTTTTCTGCCTGATTTGAATTTTTCATAATCTTGAACTCAGTCCACAGCCTTCCAGGTGCCAATATAAAGTCTCACTTCAGCTTTTTAATTGTACGTGGACTTCATTTTTCACTTGTGAGTGAAAAAAAGAGCTGAAGCTGGATTCCACTGGGGAGCCAAAGCCTATTTTTAATACAGTACTTTTAGTCAATGAAATCCCTGAGTAATATCTGCAATGTATAATAATACACCTGTAAAATGTGTGCCATCATCCAGGAAGGGTCAAAGCAACAGGCACAGGAAGGTTACAGGTCGCTATGCTGGGAGCTGGCTCAGTTGGCATACGGGACCTTTGGTAACCAGGTGTCTACTGGAAATCACAAGTCTTGGCCCCTATACCGACCTCCAAACACATCTGTGTCACGAATTTTGTTCTATTTCTGATCCTAGGTTTCTCCACAAAATCAGCCAAGCTTATTACTAATACCTTTTATCAACACATGTGCAAAACACAGCACCTTAACATAATAATACGTTGATTCTTCTCTATGCGTTTCAGCTGGGTGAGCCAGTCTAAGATCAAGCACCCTCTCTTATCCCCAGTATTGTTATTATTTCACTTTTAACTCACATTCCTGAATATGCCAAAGAGTCTATAAGGTCCTTAAAAGTGGGAAGCATGGCTTGGATTATCTTTCAAATCTAACTTATGACATATTAAGATTTCATTTAGATTTGTGAATTATCTAAATATTATTTAACCAAATGACATAATTAAATCAAACTTAAAATTTATGACTGTCATGATACATCACTGCATTCATATCTGTCAAACTCAGAACAGAGTGTTGGATGTGGTGAGCTTCTCATCCAGAAGTAAACCATGAGTTGCAGAGACCACGAAGTACCACCTGGAAATTCAGCACGTGTGCAGGACAAGAGCCCCTGCTGGGGAGTCTGATCAGAAGAAGGGCTTTAGTGGTTGGTCTCCTGTGTGACAAGCTTTTGCTGAAGGATGGGGACTCTCCCTTCCTGGGTGGCCTCAGCAAAAACTGGTCTACTCTAGGGATAAGGCCCAGGAAGTCCTCAAGAACACATTCACTCTGGCACCAGCTTCAGATCCAAGGCCACTACAGATTCAATGATTTGCTAAAAGGACTCACAGAACTCAGAAAGGTCATTAAACTCAAGGTTATGACTTATTCCAGTAAAAGGGTGAAAACGAAAATCAGCCAAAAGAAAATGTTTATTTGGCAGAGTTCAGAAGACATCAGGTGAAAAACGGCTCATTATTCCCTCCCACTGGAATTGGGTGGCTGTGTTTATTTTCCCGGAAGCAATGTATGGCAACCGGGAAGCTGAGCTAGCCTTGGTGGCCAGTGTTTCTGCGTGAGTTTGTTCAGGTAGACACGGTTGACTGTCCATCTGCCTGGATGGCCTTCGTCTCTAGTCCTCCCAGAGGCTGAGGCAATACTATGTGAGCTGAGCAACTCCCCCGTCCCCATAAATCAGTGTGAGCATGCACCATATGATGTAGCCCAAGGCCCCCAGGTAAACACAGGCATTTGTATCAGGCAGGACATTCCACGGCTTAGAGATTACTTCTCGGGAGCTGAGGGCAGAGGCTAAACCTCTTTTTAGGCAAGGTTAATCCTCCGCTTCACCCTGGTGTGTAAAGGCCTGGCCCCTTCATTCTAACACAGAACAACTGAGGAAACATGCAAGGGGACGTCTCAATGCCAGGCCTTCCCCTTGGGTCAGCTGAAGCCTCAGGAGGACTGCAATACAGCCCGAATTCTTCCCCCGCCCCAGCCTGCCTCCTTCCCCACCCTTCCACAGGTGTTGCTCTTGGGGGCTACTTTGTAATAAACCCTCTGAATTTGTCTCAGTCTCCTTCCCAGGGAACACAACCAGCAACCCATGCCTCTATGTTTCAACGGAATTAAACACAAAGGAGTCAATTCAAGGGTTCCCCCTCCCTTGGAGTAATCTGGTAACAAATGACATTATTATTTAAGAAAGTGACTGGATCTTGGTAGCAGCTGCAGAGGAGGGTTGAGTTCACACTCTTCATGTTATACAATGAAAAGACTCGCCAATAGTCAGGAACAACAGGCAGCATTTTCTACAGAGTAAGAGAATGCTGCTCTTTAAACAAAAAGAGGAATTTGGAAATTATAGTGGCGGCCACCAGTGCACACTTAATTACAGCCAGTGTCAGAGTTCTTGCCTTTATAAATTAACCTCCAGAGACTATTTCCCCCCTAATACGTAGTTGCTATTTGTTTATAATGAAGTCCCCAAAGTATGCATTAATAAGACAATTCTTACAAGAAGTGTCCAAGGCAGAGGGTATAAAGTTCTAAGTCTTTCCTTATAACCACTATCATTTAAAACAGAAGTATTGCCTGACCTTCTAGTAAAATGATATTGGATTATCTAGAGGTAAGAATGGTGACATTTGTCTCACATGCTTGGTGCATGTTGTCAGAAGGGACTAGTCCTTGAAAAAAGGCCTCATGTTGGGAAAGGTAGTTAATGAAAGTGAGGAAGACCCTCAACAAGATAGAAGACCCTCAACTGAGACATTACGCTGATTGAAGTATCTCAGTCACAAAAAGACAAATACTGCATGGTGCCACTGTTGTAAAACAGGACTGACTTCGGGGTTGGGGGGAGACTGAGAAAGAGGGGTTCAATAATGTATACTGAACTGAAACAGACGAGGGAGAAAACTGTTTAAAAGGGATATGTGATTAGGTATTTTTGTCATGACAGGAGTCCAGAGCGAAGGTTGCATGGTGGAGTGGACCTGGAGGAGGGTTTGTAGAACAATGAAAGAATTTTTCTTTTACTTTTACAAGAGGGTAGACGACCCTTAACTGAGCCAGTGACTGCAATAATGGGCTTGAGGGTAGCAGAGGATGTGGTGTTGCCTCATGAAAGCGCAAGGTTCAGATCTGTTGTTCATCGGGTCTCCATGAGTTGTAGTTGACTGGTCAGCACTGAAAAAATAACATAACTCCTGAAGAAGTGCTAGTACAGAGGTTACTTTAGCCAACCGCGTTTCGTAGGGCAAATTCAGTTCACCATGTGCAGTCTGCCTGTGTCTATTCATCGACAGGCTCCATAGCTGCTTTGGTACAACAGTAACAGATATGACTGGCCGTGACACAGAGAGCAAGTGACCTATAAAACCTGAAATATTTTGCATCTGGCCTTTCTAGAAAAATGGGCTGACCTCTGCTCCAGCAAGATGAGATTTCATTATCTCAGTCAAATGAAATACAAAAAAATTCTGCTGAAGCGAAGTCACTCTTCACCTGCCCGCTGAAATAATTAAATGAATAATAATTTCCTATGAGCACTGGAACTAAAGGTGAATTTGTTTTATTTCTTCTTTTATTTTTATTTCTTGCTTTTACAGTAAGAAAACCATTAATATGTGTCATTAGTATACAAACGAGACATTGCTATTTTGATGTGAATGTGTTATTGGTGTCTTTGTTTTCCTTCACTGTCATTTCAGATTTTTGTCATTAGTTGATTGCGTATTTAAAAAAGCCAAAGTTTTTTTCTAAAGTCCACTTAGGACGCAGCTCTGAATGTGTGGATGCTGAAGGATTTGTTTCGTAACTGTACTGCATGTCTACAGAAAATATGTAAACAATACAGAGCAGAGAATGCTGGCCAGCTACTGGGTTAAGCATCCAGTTGGCCATCAGAAGCTTAAATAAGAAACAACAACCACCTCGGGTTGTTTTTCTGACAGCTGGCTCCATTTGGTAAGCTTATTCACACTATGCTAAGAAACACGGTCTTCGGCCTCTGGCTTACAGTGCTTTTCAAATGCCCCCACGGTTGTAGAAAAACAGCCTCTGCTCTCCACAACCTTCTAAAAGTACAAAAGCAAGGCGGTAGTAATAATAATAGCATTTGTGAGCAATCCTCTTAACAAATACAGTAAACTCGGTGCTCCTTACCAGCATCCCTCTCAACGATCCTGTAAGAAAGATTATTTTACGAGCCAGACTTTCAGATGAGGAGACTGAATGTCAGGTGGGTTGAGTAAGTGCTCAAAGGGCAACCAGCTAGGAAGTGACTTGGCCAGTCGTAAAGCCACCTCTTAGCTTGTCCAGATGTCCAAGCCGTTACTCCCCAAGCTGTGCTGCCTCCTGACTGACTGCCACGTGGTTGTATCTTTAGCCCCAATCTTAGAGAAGATGCAAAAATAGTACTTGCTGCGTGACCAAAAGACCATGCCCAATAAACAGGATTCAGAAGGTGGTCATGGGAAGTGTGTCATCGAGAAGTACTGAGGGGTCATAATTCCTATATATAAAACTATTTTAAGATGGTATTTTCAGAGCCACTATAAAATAGAGCTGTGACTACTATTAACCCTATGAACAATAACTTGGATCCCTTCTCGATCCTGAGCCAAACTCACTGTCTCCGACATACCTGCCCCTATTATCTCTGTGACAAAACACTGGTTATTGTAAAATAACTGTTTTCGGTGACTTTTTTGGAATAAACATTTTGGAAGCTCTAAATGATCTCTTTTTTCCAACAGGGCAGAGGCTTGGACACACACAGAAGAGACTGACTGACAGCAGAGCAGAGACTTGGACACACACAGTACAGGGTTGCCCATTTAACAGCTTTTTCATGAGGACTGTTAGTAATGCCCTCACTCTGGCACTGGCCCAGTGTTGTCCCAAAGCCTCCAGTTGAGAGCTGGACAGCCAGGAACAGAGGGCCAGACCCGGCTAACAAAAGCCACAGAAAGAAGAAGAAAAACAGAAAAAATGCATGACCGTTCTACACCTGACCTCAGGTAAGAAGGCCCCTTTCCAGACATACGTGGGTTCTTGTTCCTTGTACGTGGACCTTTGTAGCAGTGGAGGGGACCAGTTCCCATCAAATCTGATTCTGCTCTTTAGTATAAGTAGTCTGTACAGGCTTTCTATAAATTATAACAGCTTTTAAGTGTGAGTCCAAGACAATCAGATCAGAAAGTCTCCAGCTTAGCACACCCATCATTGCTGGTGATTCTGAGGCAACAGCTCAACTCTCTAGGCAGTGTGGTTCATAGTGGTGGTTGCTGTCCATCAAATCAATTCTGATGCACAGCAATCCCACATGTACGTGACCCTCAGGGTTTCTAGGCTCTGACCTTGTTGAGGGAGATCATGAGGCCTTTCTTCCAAAGGGTCTCTGATCTTGTAGTTAGCAGCCAAGCACTTGATCAATTGCACTATCAAGGGTTCCATTTCATAGTTGTATTTATTACCATTTCAACTCCATTGTGTGTTAATAAAAGAGAAAATAAGATGTGTTACTATAATGTGAAAGTCCACAGCCTTCTTTCAAATAACGCATTTTCATTTCCTTGAAAACCGTCATGCAGATGTCTTTATGTAGAATGTCATTCCAATGCCCAGTCTTGTGCCAGCCTTAGATCACTGGCACAACTGAGCCCGTTGCTGTGACTTTTGTGACAATGCATCCAATGGGATGTTTCCATTATTTCTCACTAACCCATTGCTTTTCCAAACACAGTGTCCACCTTAGGTGAGTGATCTTTTTGATGCCTCTGCATCAGTAAGAGAAAGGACATCTTGTCATCTAAAGGATGAAGTGTTCCAGTTCTCTTCCAGTGACACTGACTTGCCCATTCTTCTGGTGACCCATGTGTATTGAGCCTCCTTAGCCAATATCACAATTCAAACGCATCACTTCTTCTGTGAGCCTCTCCCATTGGCCAGCTTACGCATGTATATGAAGTAATGGAAAAGACCATCCTTGGGTGATACTCCCCTTCATCATTGAAGTGACCTTTTTCGTCTTTAAAACTTTAAAGCAATCTTTTGTCGATTTGCCTAGTTTCTGATTTCCTGAGTGTTGCTACAATGGATATGAATTGCTAACCCAAAGAGAATAAAATCATTAACTTCAACTTTTTCTTCATTTATAATTTAGACATTAGTTTCCAGCCTTTACAGGGCCAAGTTTCACAACTAATCAACAAAGTAGTTAGTTTAGCATGATCTTCACTTCATAGAAATCTGAGGCTCAGAGAGGTCAATGACGTTGCCAAGGCCACACACAGTCATGTAGGAACAAAACAGTTGTATTGTTGTTGTTATGTGCCGTCGAGTCGTTTGCGACTCATAGCGACCCTATGTACAACAGCCCTAAACCCTGCTCTATCCTGTGCCAATCTCATTGCCTCTGACACACCCATCCCGATTACCCCAGTCACCGAATCAATCCACCTCATAGAGGGTCTTCCCCTCCTGCGCTGTCCCTCCACTCTGCCCAGCATGATGTCCCTCTCTAAAGACCTGTCTTTCCTTACAACATGTCTAAAGTATGTCAGGCGAAGTCCCAGAATCCTACTCAGCCTCCACTGTATTAACATTTGGGGTCAGATAGCCCTATGTTGTGGGGGTGCAGGAGTTGTCCTGTGCATTTAGGATGTTTGTCAACGTTCTTGGCTTCTACTCATTAGATGGCAGTAGCACCTCTCATCCTGACTCCACTTAGTGTGACAACGAAAACTCTGTGTGTGTGTGTGTGTGTGTGTGTGTGTGTGTGTGTGTGTGTTTGCACACATGCGCCCTTCTGCTGTCAGGTCAGAATCAACTCATAGCTGATCCTTCAACAGGTTTTCTGAGGCTGTAAATTACCCAGAAGTAGACTGCACATCTCTCTTCCCTGAAGCTGCTGCTGGTGGATTCGATCCACCAGAAAGGCACCACATTTCTGTTTTAATAGCACAGCTCCATACGGACTACGCCACCAGAAAGTGTGTTTTGATGCTGGAAAACTTCCTCTGGGGAACAAAATTACCCTTGGCAAGAAACCACTAGCCTAACTCTCCTGCCTTAAGCACTGTGTGTTCCTGCCTGTATCAATGCAGGTCAAGATCATCCCAGGAGGGTGACTCCCCAGAGAGCTGGTCACAGTCTGCGCACATCTGGGCCTCAGCTAATTCAGTTTCTTCATCATTTCACCTTGGAAGGAAATACCCAGTGCTCACAAAATGAGATGACTTGGGATATGGGCCCAAAGCTAAATTAACACACAGAAAGATAATGAATTGTTCTGCTCTTATTATCAACAATCTGAACTAGACCCGCATCCATGTGCCCGGTGATGGGTTGTTAAAAACGTGGCGGTGGGAAGACTCGTTCAGGCTAAGCACTTACCATTTCACTTAGGATTAATTTGATGAAGAAATAGAATAAGAACTGCATAGTCATCAGAGACGATGGCTTCTCCTTTATGACCCTTGGCACTAGAACAAAGCTCCTATGTTTTTTGTGGTTTTGTGGATTTTGAGAATAAAGGGGATAAAAATGTTTAGGTAATGTTTGGATGGTTTGGAGATTGCATATACATTAATGATAGGTCAATTAATATCTGAACAGTTCAAAGAAGCAATTATTTTTAATTTATACATCGCTTCAGAGCAGAGAGCTGTCATCCATTAATGTGGTTTTTACAAATAAGGGCGCTCATTGTTGTGTGTTTGTGTGTGTGCATTTCTACTCGTGTCATTCTATCTGGCTTGAATTTTCCGACCAGATCGCATGCCTGTGAGATTATGTATTTGTCTCCGGAGTTCTGCCAAACACATAAGCATCGTATCTGCAATTTGACCCTTGGCTGAGACCACCCTATTTTTCGAGTTTTCGCTCTGTTGAAAGGTACCACCACCATGCACAATGTTGCTTCCAGAAATGACCTTCTTATGTTACACTCTAAATGGCAGGGCCTGTGAGCTAAGACTCCCCGGGGGGGTTCCAAGGCCTCTTGGTAATCACTCACAAACAGGAGAGGGCCAACGTTGAGTTCTGGGCCTGGTGACCTCAGCAGACACTTTGATGTTTGGTAAAAGTCTCCAAGTAACGATTTAGAGATTTCCTTTAAAGCCAAGCGGTAAGTATCCCTTTATTTTCTGTCTTTCTTTCTTCTTTAATTAGTAAGAGAAGTGCTAAACAGAGTTCTCAATGCTAGAGTTTAAAAGTTCGTAAGATGAGTGCCAACTGATGGGGGAAGGCCTGTCAGGAACCCGGAAAGTGAGTATGAGCTGCTGAGTTGTATAAGGAGTATGAGCAATGTCCTGGGGAAGCCCTGATGGTAGGAGGCGTTGCAGTCAGGGAAAGCTTCCACAAGGAAGCTCCCTCTACTTCAGAGTTGAAAGGGCATTAGCATGGCAAATGCTGTGCACAAGTTCTGGACAGTATGTTCTAGGCAGAGCAGAAATCATGTGCAAAGGCCCAGAGGCAAGGAGAGCATGGTGGTTTCAGGAAACTGACAGACAGGAGTAGGGAGCTCGGGTCTTGCAATCAGTAGGAGGTTTCACTGCTAACTCAGAGGGGCACCTTCAGCTGCTCCTTGGGAGAAAGATCGGCAATCTTCTCGAGTGTGATCTACAGCCTCTGAAAATCTGCTGGAGGGTCAGCTAGGAATCGGTTCCAACATGATGGCAGTGGATTAAGTTGAGCTGAGTTGAAGGACTAAAGAGAACAAGGGCCCAGCAATGAATCTAGAGAGATGAGATATGCAAGTTTGTGATTCTTCAGGCCACAACAAAGACTTTGGACTTTATCCTAAGCGTGTTAGGATGTGTTAGAAATGCTTTCAGCTGGGAACTGTATGGTCAGAGTGGCAAAATCCAATTGCAGAAAACAACCAGAGCAATGGGAGGGGAGGACTGAAGCAGGGTGTTAGTATACGGCTTGTATCAGTGAGCACAAGAACTGAGAGAGAAGAAGGAATTTATAGAAAATGTGAAATAGAAACAAGACAATTGTACCAAGACTAGAAGCAGATCTCATCAGAAATGCACTGATGACCCTTCCCATTGTGGCTTGATGGCAAATGGTAATGATTTTGACCGTGTTTCTCATCAGTGAAGATGAGGAATCATAATGTAATATACAGGGTCATGCCTGGAGGGAAGAAAGATCCCCTTGAATAGGTGAGCTTTCAACTGAGAATCAGAGGAGCTGTTATGTCGCATTGAGTCACAACTGAAGTTACACAATTGAGTTACAGTTCAGAAGCTGTAAATCTTAGGGGAAGTGATTGTTCATCTTTCTCATTCTGAGCATCTGATGGATTTGAACAGCTTGCCTTTGGGTTGGTAGCACCTTTACTTACCAGTAGGCCACCAGCGCTCCCTTAAACAAAGAGTAGTCAACCCAAGAAGACCAATAGGGAGGGTATTCCAGCTGAGGCTGTGAGGTAGAAGATGGTGACACATCCCGGGAATAGAGAGGCACAAAAGAGTGCTCTGAAATGGCACAGGAGACAGACAGAAGCACCTGGGGATGGCCTTGGGGCAAACAGGAAAGTGCTTGAATCTTTTTGTGATTTGGAGTGGACCCCTTTTATTAATGGTCATTATCAAACCTATTCAAATGATTGGCAGCAAGTAAGATAAACAAGCTTGCTTCTATTAGTTCTTCTTGGAGTCTTGGACCATCCCATATTTATTACTCTCAGAAGGATTCAGTCCCTGGACACAGATACCATGCTGGAGAAAGTGGAGGGGGCCTGCGAAAGACAAGAAGACCATCCACAAGGTAGATCAACACGGTGACGACCACAACAGGCCTGAGCGTGACAGAGATTATGAAGATGGTATAGGTTAGGGCAAGCCTCAGATCTCTCATTCATAGGCTCCATGAACCGTAGTCAAAACTATGGTACAGCAGCACTGAGGTGGAAGATGATAAACTTCTAGATATAAACTCGTTCTCCACCAGATGCCTCCGTCTGAGGCACCGCCCTTTAACTAGAACAATGCTTATTTATCTGCCACGTCACAGCTGCACATCCAGGCCTCTCCTCTAAGGCCAAAAGTGTGTTTCTTGGAATTCTTAACTCTTCACTTTGAGGACTATATCTAATCCAAGGAGGGCTTTCTCCAGTGTACTTCTCTACTGTCTCGTCAAGAATTACTTGGGTTCCTTAATCACACAAAAGGTGCTTAGGAAACGAGAGTCACAGGTTGTGGATCATCAGCCGAATGCATGTGCCCCACTGTCTCCCTGTGCATGGCTGCCCACTCTCTTCCTGCCCCTGCTGGGAGTCAGAGCAGAAGGGGAAGTTTACAAGAAGACACACGTGGGAGCTCACTTCGATCTCATGTCCTACAGTCTGTGTGGGCTCAGAGTTAAAACACAGCCTCAATTTTTTTCTTTTTTTAATAGTTTTATTTTAATAATTTTAATGAACATTTACAGAGATTTTGGATTTCCATTCATTCATTGTTGCACTTTTCTCCCTGTCCAGCCCTCACCTCCCAACCCTCAGTTTGCTCCTCTCTTTGAAAAAGTAAAAGAAAAATTCTTTCTTTGGTACACAACCCCCCCGCACCCCTCCCACCACCCCAGGTACACTCCACTATGCACCCTTAATTCTGGACTCTTGTGATAATTATAATACCCTATCACATATGGCTTTTAAATAATTCTCTCCCTCATCTGTTTCAATACAGTATACATAATTTATCCAGGTTTTCCTAGTCTTACCCCAACCCTGATATCAGTCCCATTCTACAACAGTGGCACCATGCAGTATTTGTTCTTTTGTGACTGAGATATTTCACTCAGCATAATGTCCTCCAGGGTCACCCATTTTGAATAATATTGCACGAGTTCCTTGTTTTTCAGTGCAGCATAGTATTCCTTGTGTGAATATACCACAGCTTCTCCATCCACTCGTTTGTTGATGGGCACCTGGGTTGTTTCCAACTCTTTGCTATTGTGAACAAAGCCACAATAAACATGGGTGTGCATATATCTGCTTGGATGTCGGTTATGGTCTCTTTGGGGTATATTCCCATAGTGGAATGGTATCTCTATTTGCAACTTTTTGAGAAAGCGCCATACTGCCTTCCACAGTGGTTGCACCATTTTATACTCCCACCAACAGTGAATAAGGGTTCCAGTTTCTCCACAACCTCACCAGCATTTGTTACTTGCTGTTCTGTTAAATTTTGCTATTCTGACTGGGGTGAGATGATATCTCATAGTTGTTTTGATTTGCATCTCTCTTAGAGCTAGGGATTTTGAACATTTCTTCAGGTGCTTGTTAGCCATCTGAATAATGTCATCTTCGGTGAAGTGTCTGTTCATATCCCATGTCCATTTTTCAATTGGATTATTTACCTTTATTTTGTTGTGGTGCCCAAGTATTTTATAAATTCTAGATATAAGTCCCTTACCTGACATGTCACTTTGAAATACTTTTTCCCATTCTGTGGCTTCCCTTTTTACCCTGTTGGAGAAGTTTTTGGATGTACATAGGGATTTGATTCTTAGAAGGTCCCATTCATCTATTTTATCTTCTCCTGGTCATAGAAGCCTCAATTTCTTGAGCCTGTCTAGTGGAGGTATATATCTCACAAGACAATAATGAGCAAAACTCAAAAGGCTTTTGCACACTTTCCATAGTGCATATTTTTTCCTCACTTATATTGACTTGAAGACCCACTCCTTGAAGTTTCAGGATTCTAGAGAATATCGGGCTTGATAGTCTCCAAATAAAGCATCGATCGCTCTTATGCAGTCACACTCTTGGACTGAAAATGAGAACAGGATGTTATTAACTTGGCTTCAGTTTACCATCACCAAAGGGTGGTAGTTAATCAAGGCTCTGTTTATAAAGGAGCCCTGGGTTCTCCTTCTGATGAAAGACCTACCTAAAGGCTATTGTTTGTTATTGAAGTAATATCAGTGTCTAGTAAAGTTAAAAATACAAAACAAGATGAGAGATGGCTGAGAGGGAGAAGTTAAATTGTTTTTGGCTCCTCTCTAACAAGTTACATCATATTGTTATGAAAACACTATCATGGGATTATAAAATTTTTGTGAATGCACCATTAAAATAATTTTTTGTATTCCGATGCTGTTGTTTCACCACATTAAAATGAAGAGTGTTTGCTCCTGTGGCAGATGGGCTAATGGCTTTCAGGTTTGAACTGTATTAATTTAGAAACTTTTCAAATAGATATTTTGGAGAAGACAAAACTTTAGTATAGTACACCTTCCACCTTTTCCTTCTAAAGCTCTAATTCACAGTAGGGAATCTCCATAAGCAGAGACAGTGGGAGGCAGAGTGACATATGAATGAAATATGATAGAGATTTGCTTTGTACTTAATGGCTAGTATTTCACATAAATTGAAACACAGTTACATCTTTGGCATCTTGGCTTAAAAAACATTAAAAAAACTGAGGTTTAAATCCCAAATCTATCCTTTAATAGCTATGTTATCCTTAGAATAAATTACAACTTCTCTTTAAGCCTCAATGTTTTTACCTGTAAAATGAAAAAAAAAATAACAATATGAACCTCTGTCTTCAATATGAATTTCAGTTCAACATCAAGGAAACAAAGATTCTCACCACTGCCAACTGGCAGCATCATGATAGATGGAGAAGAAATTGAGATTGTTAACAATTTCAGCTTGCTTAGTTCCAATCAACACTTTTAGCATCAGCAGTCAGAAAATTAAAAGACAAGTTATACTAGGAAAGTCTGCTGTCAGGGACTTCTCTAGAGAGTGCTTAAGAGCAACAATGTCCATCTAGAGACTAAGGTGTGCCTGATTTAGGTCTTGATTTTAAAAATTACTTGTTATGCATCAGAGAGCTAGATGATGACTAAGGATGACAGAAGAAGAATCTATGCCTTTGAGTTGTGGTGCAGAAGAAAAGTATTGAACATACCAGGAACAGTCAAGAGAACAAACAGGTCTATCTTGGAGAGGGTGAAACCAGCTTGCTCCTTGGAGGCATGACTTGTGACGCTCTGTCTCTCATACTTTGGCCATGTTGCCAGGTGGGCTCAGTCCTTGAGGAAGGACATTATTCTTACAAAGGTGGAAGGTCAGTGCAGGAGAGGAAGACGTCAAATGAGATGGACTGACACAGTGACTGGGATAATAGGAGCAGGTATGTTGGAGACAGTGAGATTTATTCAGTCATCTCACAGGGTTCGTTGAGTTGCTATGAGTTGCAGCAGACTCGATGCTACATAACAAAAACAACTTTACACATGATCTCTAGGTTTAAGTATTATAACCGTCTTAATCAATATCTGTGGAAGCAGCAGTCAAGAAATCAAATGATGCTATTTGAATCCACCAGATGCTCTGCTGGAGAAGGAGGGGCAATATCCTCCTGTACCACCAGTCAGATATGATTTGATGGTACACAAACAGAAAACAATTTTTTAAAAAATTAAATGATACATTACAATGAGCAAATGCACTGTCAAAGACCTTGAAGTGCCAAAGGCAAAGGATGTCAATTTAAACACTAAGATGTGTCTGACCCAAGTCATGATATTTTAAATTGCTTTTCGCTGCTGCATGGAGGCAAAAGGAGCAATCTCCTCCCGTGTGATTTATTGCTCGTGAAAACTCGCTACGAGTTGGTTCTGACCAGATGATACATAACAACAACAGTATATGCATGTGAATGTTGGATAAGGGAAAATAAAGAAGAGCAGATGCCTTTGAATTGTGATATTGGCAGAGACTTGAATGTACCATAGACTGTCAAAGAACAAAGAAATCTGTGTTGGAAGAGTGCAGCCAGACTGCTCCTTGGAGGCAAAGATGGTGAGGTTTCTGTCTCACATATATTGGACATGTTATCATGAGAGGCTGTTGGTTGTTATTAAGTGCCATCAAGTTTCAGGCAACTCACAGCGACCCTATGAAGGAAAGTTCTCAACGCTTGGGTATCTCTCATCCTCTCTCCAGGTTCATAGGGTTTCTAGAGGCAAGCTATTATGGAAGTGGATGCCACTCCTTCTTCCAAGCTTGTTTTAATTGGGGAGCCCCACCCAACTCTCTGTCCGCATTGGGTAACCAACCATTCACGCATTTGACACATCAGTGTCACAGTGTTCAGCCTCATAGCAACCACAAGTTACCACTGTAGAACAACTTGTACAGCAGGGCTATACGACCTAGAGGAATGTCTGAACAAAAACAATGAAAGACAGGCCCAAGGGCAGCGGATTAAAAGTCACCCACCTTCAGGAGAGGCTAGTCCTAGGAAAAGCACATCACACTTGGGAAAGGAGAGGGACAAAGGAAGGGAGGAAGACCTTCAATGAGATGGCAACATGGTTTGTTTAAGCACAGCAGAGATTGCAAAATAGTGTAGGGTAGAGAAATGCTTCGATCTGTTGAACATAGGGTCACTGTGAGTCACACTCAGCTTGATGACACCTAACATGAACTACACAGTGATACTTAGTACCTGCTGCATTTTTAAGGTTGGTTTTTTAAAAAAAAACCCACCAAAAAACAAAACAACCAAACCCGACTGACCATCATTAACGTTGTTGTTAGGTGCCTTCAAGTTGACTATGACTCATAGTGACTTTACGAATAAAAGATCTGAACCCTGTTCTATCCTGCACTATCCTCACACTTCCTGACACACCAGAGCTCACTGCAGCAGTCTTCTGGTTGAGGGTCTTCCTCGCCTTTGCCAACCCTCTACCCTTCCTAGCATAATGACCTTCTCCAAGGAACAGCCCCTCCTAACAACATGCCCAAAGTATGCAAGGCAAAGCCTCATCATTCTTGCCTCCAAAGAGCACTACGGCTGCAACTTCTCCAAAACATACTTGTTTATTCTTTTGGCCATCCATGGGATGTTCAGTCCTCTTCTACAACACCATAGCTCAAAGGAGTAAATTCTTTTTCTGCCATCCTTATTCATTGTCCAGCTTTCAGATGCACACCAAGTGATTAGAAAGACTATGGCCTAAATCAGACACACCTTTGTCCTCAAACTGACTTCATTACTCTTCAATAATTTGGAGAGGTCCCTAACTGCAGATTTTCCTTATTTTCTGACATTAATGAACTGTTATTCTTAGCAGGATGTTTTACAAACAGGACTTTCAAATCTCTGCTTGTTAAATAACGAATTTGCATTAGTGTGTTTCTTAACTATAATCATTCTTACACAGACTTCACATTTCTTGCAATTTTGAGGGTGGAGGTGGAGGGAAAGAAACACCCATGCAAAATTGCCCAGAAAAAGAATAAAATTACACATCTATCACAGAAATTTGCAAAGTTAAAATCATTCTGTATGATCTACTTCACCAGAGATGAAGAGGGGAGGGGAAACAGGATTCCTTTCATAGTTTAAAAAGGTCATTTCTAGATCTATCTTGACATACAATGTTATGAGTGACAGGATAATACCCGTACACATACAAGGAAGTCAGTGAATTCCACGATCATTCAAGTATATATATACACCAACAACCAGAGTCAAAGAAAAGGGGATAGACGATTTCTACCAAATTTTGCAGTCAGAGCTCAATTGAACATGCAACCAAGGTGCATTAATATTGACACATGACTGAAATGCAAAAATTGGGGAAAAGGGTAGAAAGATTGATAGTTGGAAAATAAAGACATGGTGCCAGAAAGTGAGGCTCTAGAATGATAGAATTCTGTACAATCAATGATTTATTCATTGCAAATACCTTTTCTAAGAAACATAACTGGTGAATATATACTTGGATTTTACCTGATGGTATTAGATTGGTTACATCTGTGGAAAGAGCAGTGGGAGATGCTCAATATCAGCTGTGAGTACTATTCCACAGGCTAATTGTAGACCAACCATTAACTACAAATTTAAACTAATGCTAAAGAAAGTTAAATCCATAGGAACCAAAATTCCTACCTGAATTTAAAACCTATCTCAGAAATAGGTATGAGGCCTTGAACATTGATGAATGAAGACCATATGAGCTGTAGGAGGATATCAAGAATATCCACGCAGAAAGCAAAAGGTCATTACAAAAACAGAGGAGGAAGAAAAGATTGAGATGGACGTCAGAATAGACTGTGAATATTGCACTAGAGCACCACGAAGCCAAAGTAAAAGGAAGAAAACAGGAAGTAAGGAGCTGAACAGAAGATTTCAAAAGGCAGGGCGGGAAGACAAAGCAAAGTATTAGAAAGAAATGTGCAAAGAGCTGGAGTTGGAAAATCAAAAGGTCAATCAATTTCCTTGACATTTCTTAAGCTGAAGGAATTGAAGAACAAAGTCAAGCCTTGAGTTGCAATACTTCAGGATGCTATGGGTAGAATATTGAATGATACAGGAAGCATTAAAAGAAGATGAAAGGAGTACACAGAATCACTGTACCAAAAAAAGAATTGGTTGGCACAGAAGAATTTCAAGAAACAACATATGGTCAAGAAGCAATGGTGATGAAGGAAAAACGTCAAGATGCTTTGAAGGAATTAGCAAAAATCAAGGCCCCAGAAATTGATAGGATGCCAATTGACATTTTTCAGCAGACAGATGCTGCCCTTGATGTGCTCACAAGGTTGTGCCAAGAAAGCTGGAGAACAATTACCAGGCCAACTGACTGGAAGAGATCCCTATTTATTCCCATTCAAAAAAACAAACAAGTAAACAAACAAAAACACCCTCAAAAAATGGTGACCTGACAGAGTATGGAAATTATTGAACAATATTACTTATATCAGACACAAGCAAAATCTTGCTGATAATTATCCAAAAATGATTGGAACAGTACACCAACAGAAAACCAACAAAAATACTAGCTGGGTTTAGAAGAGACGGTGGCACTAAAGACATTACTGCCAATATCAGAAGGTCTTGAACGGAAGCAGAGTACCAGAGAATATCTATCTGTGTTTCACTGACTATGCAAAGGCATTTGACTGTGTAGATTACAACAAATGGTGTCTAACCTAGGGAAGAATGGGAATCCCAGAACTCATTATTATGCTCATGTGAAACTTGTACTTGGACCAGAAAGCAGTCCTCAAAACAGCAAGGAAACACTACATGGTTCAAAATCAGAAGAGGAGTGTCAGGAATGCTTCTTATCTCCATACATTCTTAATCTGTATGTAAAACAGAGAAATGCAGCGTCAGGATTGGAGGAAGACTTATCAACAATCTATCTGGATTATGGGGATAACAACTGTGCTTGCTGAAACTGAGAAGGATCTGAAGTGTTTGCTGCAGAAGGTCAAGAACTATAGTCTTCAGTCTGGATTGAAGCTCAACATCAAGAAGACAAAGATTCTTACCACTGGGCCAATTGGCAGCACCATGATAGGTGGAGAAGAGATTGAAGTTGTGAACAATTTTAGTCTGCTTGGCTCCACAGTCAACACTCTTGGCACCAGCAGTCAAGAAATCAAAAGACTAATTGCATTGGGAGAGTCTGCTGTCAGTGAACTCTTCAAAGTGCTAAAGAGTAATGATGTCAGTCCAGGGACTAAGGTGTGAGTGGTCCAGGTCATAGTCTTTGAAATTGCTTGCTATGCATCAGAGAGCTAGACAATGACTAAGGATGATGAAAGAAGAAGAAACGATGCCTTTGAGCTGTGGTGCTACAGAGAATATTGAACAAACAGGTCTTACCTGAGAGAGTGAAATCAAGCTTCTCCTTGGAGGCAAGGATTTATTTTTTTAATTTTTCAAAAAAATTTATACTGATTTATTTGAACACATTGTTTTTTCACAAAAGATACTTCCCATTTTCTTCACCTCCCCATCTAATAGTGCAACCCTATGATTAACACCCCACCCCATTTCTGTCTCAGATTTTGTTTTTCCTATAAAATTATTACAGTACTATCCTCCTTCTAAGTACTTCTTAAGTATATCAAGGTTGAGTGTGTGTAATGGGCACTAGTTACTAGTATTTGAATAGCTTTAATTCCCTCCACACTTGATTGCAGAGGACCCTATTGTTAACTTGCTGTTTTGTGATTTGTTGGGTAAAGCATACGATCAATGGGAGAACCAAATGTTGGGGACTCTCCATTGCTTAAGCAAAAACACAAGGGAAAAAAATCCATTTCTCTTGCTATGGTTTTGCTGCCAACAATAGTGAAGAAAATTAGACATAATGTGAATTCCATATGTCCAACTATATTACTATTCCATTCAGTCATAAAAAAATAAAGCTCTCGGGCCAACCACATTAGAAACCCAAATCATTTAGATCTCAGATGCAAATCCTTCCTCTAAATCTTTACACACCTGCACCATTTTGACATCCAAAACGTGCCTTATTCAATGAAGAATGTAAGATTTCAATCCCATAAAGATTTGCAAAGATAAGGAACCTATGTATGTGCCCAGAGATTGTACACAAAACATGCAGATCGAGGTAGTGTGTGGTAAATTCAATGCAGCTATCCGTGTACCAGAAGAAATTTAAGAGGGCAAATCAAACGTTTAAATTACCCAAGTAGAATTATTATGTGTTTAATTATTATGCCTCACGTGAGAACATTTGTGTAAATCACGTCGGAATGGTAATTGTATTCTCAGATACACTGCAGCAAGTTTTAATAGGCCACAGAGACCCTGTACTTGAATGCTGTCAGGATTTGCTCTGAGTAATCAACACACTGATGAGTCAGAACAATGAGCAGATGGGACATATCCACACCAACACAACAGAGAGGGGTGTGAAAAAGGGAAGCTACTACGAGGCAAACTGTCCTGTACAGCCTTGGTTGGGTTTGAAAAGAGATGATCTAAAGTCGAGAGAAGGTACAAGGTTTGGTTTTCGTTTACCTCTTAGCTTTGGAATAATAATATCTTCATCACAGTTTTCCTGATTCTCTAGACTCCACTTACATATTTCCTCGGGTGAAATTACGACGGTAATTATCATGCCATCTGCATGTGGTGTTGTTGCTATTATGTGCCACTGAGTCGCTTGCGAGTCATTGTGACCCTGTGTACAAGAGCCCTAAATGCCATTCTATCCTGTGCCAACCTCACCAACTCACTCCCATCACTCCACTCACAGAATCGATCCATCTCATTGAAGATCTTCCTCTACTGCGCCGTCCCTCCACACTCCCAAACATGATGTCCCTCTCCAAGGACCAGTCCCTCCTAGCAACATGCCCAAAATATGTCAGACGAAGCTTCAGAATCCTTGACTCCAATGAGCATTCCAGTTTCACCTTCTCCAGGACATACCTGTTTGTCCTCCTAGCAGTCCATGGTATGTTCAACACTCTTCTCCAGCACCACAACTCAAAGGCATCAAGTCGCTTTCTATCATCCCTATTCACTGTCCATTCTCCAATGCATAGCATGTAATTGCAAAGACTATAGCCTGTGTCAGACACACCTTAGTCTCCAGCCTGTCGTCATTGCTCTTCAGTATTCTTGAGAGGTCCCGACAGCTGACTTTCTCAATGCAATTCATCTCTTGATTTCCTGGCTGCTGTTACCAAGAGCGTTGACTGTGGAACCAAGTAAACGAAAACTGTTAACTATCTCAATTTCTTTTTT
>NW_006399882.1:5388821-5395401 GCF_000299155.1 Elephantulus edwardii | reverse complement strand
AAACTCCTTCATTGGTACACAATCCCCTCCCCCACCCCGCATATCCCCACCCCTACCCCAAGTATACTTCACTCTGCAACCCTCTTCACTATCCATACTGATGCTGCCAATTGGCCCAGTGGTGAGAATCTTTGTTTTCTTGATGTTGAGCTTCAAACCATATAGGAGGCTGCAGTCCTTGATCTTCTGTAGCAAGCGCTTCAGGTCCTCCTCAGTTTCAGCAAGCAGGGTTGTGTCATTCGCATAACACAGGTTGTTGATGACTATTCCCCCAATCCTGATGCCACATATAGTGGTGGTGGCAGTGTTGTTCTTGTTGTTGTTGTTGTGTGCCACAGAGTCAGAATCGACCCATAGCTGACCTTCATCTGACAAGTTTTCAGAGGCAATTAATCATGTGGGAGGAGATTGCCCATCCTTCTGTAGAGCAGTTCGTGGCCTCAAACTGCATGCCTTAGGGATTGCAGCGTAGCTTCTTGCCATTAGGCCACGAGAGCTCCTCCATATAGTATGTCGTTGTTGTTAAGTGCCGTCGAGTCGCAGGCAACTCATAGCGACCCTATGAAGGAGAGTCCCCGACGACACTTGGGTGTCTTTCATCCTCTCTCCAGGTTCACAGGGTTTCCGGAGGCAAGCTCTTAAGGAAGTGGATGCCACTCCTCCTTCCAAGCTGCATATAGTATACACAATTAAATTAAAACCCATCCAATTCAAATTCACACCACACTAGAATTTGGAGAGTGTGATGTTTTCCTCCAACACCTTCCTTGGTAAATCTAATTCAGCTTCTAGACTCAGGCCGTGCTTTGAGTTAGGATGAAGTTTATGTTTCAGTTCCATGCATCACCTTTTATCGCTTCCTGTTCTGAGTTGGTCGTCTTCTCTCCTCTTCCACCAGAGGTGAGACTGAGGGAGATTCCCTGAAGGGAACACACTGCAGACATGGATGTATCTGTTTCTGCAGTGTCATTTTCCTACTTGATTCATAAAACCTTTCTTTTCAAGCTAAACCTTTCCACCTCTTGTCCTCAACAAGCCCGTCTAATATGTTTACCAAAACGTTGTATACTGAAGGTGTTAATTAGTTCACATAGGGTTGGCTCTGACTCATCATGACCTCACACCCAAAAATAAAAGAAAATCTGTTCAGTCCCTTCCAATGTAAGAGCTCATCTTCCAATAGTATATTGGATAATATTATGCCATGATCCATAGGGTTTTCGTTGGCTGATATTTGAAAGTAGATTACCAGCTTTTTCTTCATGTTGTATCTTAGTCTGATCAGGATGGGTGATCTTTACTGGTAGTTAAAACACTAATAACTTAGCTTCCAGCTTCGTAGCAACAGATAAGCCATCATAACATGAACAAATTAACAGATGACGTGGAAAGTGATATACAACATGTTTTATAGATAGATGGGTACATACGTACATGCATCTAGAGAAAAAGAGAGACACCCTAATATTTTTTGAAGACTTACCATGTGGTACCAGGCATTATCTCACAATAAGGGAGCACTTGTGGGCATTGCACCACTAACACAAAAAAGGTGCCTCCCCAGTGGTTCGAATCCAATAATAGCTCTATGATCTCAAGATGGACAATCCATTCCCGTGCACTTTATAGCCTCCAAAAATCCACGGAGGTCAGCTCTGTGTTAGTTATCACTTCATGACAATGGCTTTTGACTTTCATATAAAACTTTCATGTAAAATTATTTTCATTCTTCTTTGTTGCAAAAGGTTTTTCTGGTTTCAATGCATGTATTTTTCCAACATATCTTATAATTAATTTTCTTATTAAGTTTCCTGTTTATTTGGCCCCTCCAATGGAACATGAACTTGCTGATGTAATTCAAATGCTTAGAAGCATCTCCATCACATAGTAGGAGCCGAGTAAGTATGCTTAATCACTTACTTAAAGAGCTCCATGTTGGTTGATTAGGAAAACTCCACCATGAGCTGCACTGCTCACCCAAGGGCCACATGTTTCCAGTAGTTCAAATCCACCAACAGTTCTTCAGGAGAAAGATGGGCAATCTCTTCCCAGATGATTTACAGCATCAGGGACCCAGCACAGGATACGTGGTCTTGGCCTCAGTGGCAGTTGTGTTTGAGTGTTTTCATTTCTTACCATCGTACAGGACTTGCTGAAAGGAAATGGGTGTTCTTCACCACAACAAGATAAAGGTAATCAAATCAATTGCAAAATGGGCACAGGATATGAACAGATACTTCACCAAAGAAGACATTCAGATGGCAAACAAATACATGAAGAAATGTTCAAAATCCCTAGCTCTAAAAGAGATGCAAATCAAAGCAACTATGAGATATCTGCTTACTCCAGTAAAGCTAGCAAAATTCAACAGAGCAGCAGTCAACAAATGCTGGTGAGGTTGTGGAAAAACTGGGACCCTTATCCACTGTTGGTGGGAGTGTCAAATGGTGCAACCACTCTGGAAAGCAATATGGCTCTTTCTCAAAAATTTAGAAATAAGAATACCATTTGACCCAGAAATTTCACTACTGGGAATATACCCTAAAGAAATCAGAACTGCCACCCTCGCAGATATATGCACATCCATGTTTATTGCTGTGTTGTTCACAATAGCAAAGAGATGGAAACAACCCAAGTGCCCGTCAGCAAATGAATGGATAGAGAAGCTGTGGTATAGTCACACAATGGAATACTACACTGCACTGAAAAACAAGGAGCTCATTAAATAACATACAAAATGAGTGACCCTGCGGAGAGTGAAGTATCTCAGTCACAAAAGGGCAAATATTGCATAATGTCACTGTTATAAAACAGGACTGACATCAGGGTTGGGGGAAACTAAGAAAAGAGGGGGTAAATAATGTACACTGATAAGAGATAAGGGAAAGAACCACTTAAACGGAATAAATTATTAGGTCTTATTGGTATGACACGAGTCCAGAATAAGACCTGCATAGTAAAGTGGACTGGGAGGGGAGGGGAGTGTATAACAATGAAAGATATATTTTTTTTCAAAGAGAAAAGTGAACTGGGGGAGGGATGGGCAGGGAGGAAAATGCACAACAATGAATGAATGGAAAGCCATGGTCTCTATAAACTCTCATTAAAATCTCAATAAGAAAAATTAAATTAATTTTTTTAAAAAAATGTGTGTTCTTAAAAAAAAAAGAAAAAAATGAGTGTTCTTCACCTAAAACTATACTTAAAGGCTAGATATTTGCATCTGTGATCTCCCTCAGCAAGAGGGGGGACTAGATCAAATGACCTCCCTTGTGCTGCCTGGCCCTTCACATTTTATTTCAATGCCACTTTAAATACCCTAAAAGTAATTTGTGGAGAAATTCTTTTCCTCTCCCTTTCCCTATTGGAGTGCGCATTTATCTAATTATTTTCTCAGTAGATTGACCTGGCGTAGTACCTTGTCAGCTCTCGTGCATTTTCACTGAGCACTCACTTTATAAAGCGGAGAGTCTAAACACACAGCTCTCAAGGGAATTAAATTGCATTCAAATAAGATTAAGGATTTTTGACTCACAAAAGCAAGGACAATCAGAGGCTGACCAAAATGAGGCAATTGTTCGGCAAACTAATCCAGACATGTTATTCACAAAGAGACTCTCACAATTGATCAGGGAAGAAAAATGCTGTGAAGGAACAGAGGAAGGTGGTCTGGATTGAGTTAAGGAAGAATCCCTTCCTCCTCCTTAGCTCAAAGCCCCATCTCTCCCTTAAAGCGATCTTTAATTTTTTGTTTTTTTGTTTGTTTTGGTGTGGTTTGTTGTTGTTGTTTTTAAGTTTGGTTGACTGTGGTCCAATGTCATATCAGTTTATTCAGTGAGAACTTTAGATTTCCAAACCCAGGTAAATTCTCAGCTATAGTTGCCATTGGCTTGTTTCCAGCTCACAGCAACTCCCTGTGTGTTGGAGTGGAATTCTGCTCCATAGGGTTTTGAAAACTGACCAGTTTTGGAAGCAGATCACCAGACTTTTCTTCTGAGGTGCGCCTGATGGACTTGAACCCCCAATCCTTTGATGAGCAGCCTAGCTCTCTAACCATTTGCAGTGGATACTCGTGGCATTAGTTCCTGTACAAAAGGAAGCATTGAGTTTCTGCAGTGATGTCAGATGTGGGACAGTGTTCACACGGATCTTGGAAACTCATCCATGGCCTCTTGGTTGGAGTAAGGCATAGTGACCTTAAGGAAGCTGGGAATCCCTTCATAGAATAATGCTGTGGTATGCATAACATAAAAAATATACACAAGATTGCAAAGAAAGCTAATTATACAAAAAACAAAATTTGTAAAACTTATTTTGATGAACAGGTCAATAACATTCACTTATTAACACTAAATAGTGAACTGTTCCAGTAGTTCTGATGATTATAAGTTTAAAGTGGCAATCAGTGTAAATGATGTTTTTCAATATCCCATGGATGGCCAAGAGAATAAATCTGTTTTAGAGGAATTGCAATCAAGGTGCTCCTTAAAAGCAAGGATGGTGAAACTTCATCTCAAATACTTCGGGAATGTTGTCAGTATGGTGTAGTTCTTGGGGAAAGATAGCAAGCTGGGAAAAGTAGAAACATTTCAATAATTATAAAGCAATCCAAAACAGAGGTAACTCGTGATTGCTGTGATGCTGAACATTGTGACACTGATGTGCCAAATGTGATAATGGTTACCCATGGTAGATACTGTTTGGCGGAACTTCCCGATTTAAACAAGCCTGGAAGCAGGAGCGGCATCCACTTCCGAAACGGCTTGCCTCCAGAAACTCTATGAACAGTGCTCAGGCCTTTTGTTCATAGGGTCGTTATGAGTTGTTTATGACTTGACGGTACCTAACAACACAACAACACAATCCAAAACTATCTATGATTTAAATGTTATCCTTCAATTCATAACTGACCTATAATTGGGTTTTCAAAGCTGTAAATCACACAGCAGGAGATCGTCTAATCTTTCTTCGCTGTAGTTGCTGGTGGACTTGAACCTTCTGAGAGGAGCAGGGTTGAGGTTAGCAGTGCAGCTCTCTATGTACTACACCACCAGAGCTTCCTATATATAAGTCGTGTTGTTAGGTGCCTTCAGGTTAACTCATAGCGACCCAACAGATTTGAACCTTGCCTATCCTGTGTCACCCAAATGATCTTAGCCAAGCTTGAGCCTATTGTTAACAGTCACTGTGTCAATCTATCTGGTTGATTGCTCTTCTCTTTCCTGACCCACTCCCTTTCCCTGCATGCCATCTTTTTCCAAGAACTGAATCCTCCTGACAGCATGCCCAAAGTATCTGAAATGGAGTTTCATCATCTTTGGTGAAAGGAGCACCCTGGTTGCCCTTTCTCTAAGACAAATTGTTTGTTCCTTTCGCCATGCATGGGATATTCCAAACTCTTCAACACCACAATTGAAAAGCATCAATACTTCTGTCATCCTCTCTCATTATCTAACTTTCAGATGCATAGGAAGTAATTGAAAAGATCACAGCTTGAATCAGGTGAAAAGTAATGTTGAAACTGATATCCTTTCTCTTCAGCACTTTGGAGAGGTCCTTGCTGGCAGATTTTCCAAATGTAGTGTCTTTTGATTTCTTTACAGCTGTTTCCATGAATGTTGATTTTGGATTGAAGTAGAATGAAATTCTTGACAACTTCAATCTTTTATCTTGGTGGTGTCTATTGATATTGTGGTGAAGACTTGTTTTCTTGATGTTGAGATATAATCTATATTGAACACTGTAGTCTTTGATCTTGTGCATCAAGTGCTTTGAGTCTTCTTCATTTTTTCACAAGCAAGGATGTGTTATCTGTATAATCCTGATGCACACCTTTCCTGATTCCACACCATACAGTGTTCCTTATTCTGTTGGGAAAATGGCTTCATGATCTAAGTGAAAGTTTTTCATGAGCACAATTAGATGTTCTGGGATTCCTATTCATCTCAATTTTATTCATAATTGATAAGTATCCACACAGTCATATGTACTTACATAATCAATAAACATAGATAAACATCCTTCTGGTGCTTTCCACTTTCAGCTGAGATTCATCTGACATCAGCAATGATATCCCTTATGCCACAGCCTGTTTTGGATCGAGCTTGGATTTCTGGCAGTTTCCTGTCAATGTTCCATTTACAACTATTTATAAATCATCTTCATTAAGATCTTATTTTCATATAATACTGATGATTTTGTTCAATAATTTCCATATTCTATTGGGTCACCTTTATTTGGAAAGGAACTGAATAAATACAGATATCCTTCAGTCAGTTGGCTGGATAGATGGTAAATTTCTTGGCATAGACTAGTGAGCATGCCCAGGGCTACATCTGTGTGTTGAAACATGTCAACTGATATTCCATCAATTGAGCTTTAGGTACATATTACTGGGGTTGATTGCCTACAATTGTAATGGAAAGAAATGCTAAATTTCAGTTGGCTTTAATACAAAACATGATGCCATTTTTCTTTCCATTCAACTTCACAGGTACCTCTGACTTCCAAACCAGGTTAGGAACTTCTAAAGTAAAGATGAGGGTTAAAGATTTCATGAAGTCTTCCTAGTAAGATATAT
>NW_006399882.1:5370954-5388671 GCF_000299155.1 Elephantulus edwardii | reverse complement strand
GATATATAGATATATATATATATATACTAATAGCTGAAGTTTGATGAAACTCCATGTACCGAGAAAATGTTCTGTTGTCTCCCATCAACAATGAGAATGTGTGTGTGTGTGTGTGTGTGTGTGTGTGTGTGTGTGTGTGGTGATGTTGTTGTTGTTAGGTGCCACTGAGTCAAGTACAACCCATAGTGACCCTATGAACAAAAGATCTGAAACCACTCCTGTCCTGCACCATCCTCACGCTTTCTGACACATGAGTCCACTGCAGCAGTCACCTTGTCGATTCACCTGGTTGAGGGCCTTCCTCTCCTTTGCTGACCCTCCACCCTTCCCAACATCATGTCCATCTCCAAGGAATAGAACCTCTTAGCAATATGTTCAAAGTATATGAGGTGAAGCCTCATCATTCTTGCTTCCAAAGCAATCTGGCTGCACCCTCTCCAAGACATATCTATTTGTTTTCTTGGCTGTCCATGGAATATTCATTCAGTGTTCTTCTCCAACCCCACAGCTCAAAGGCATCAATTCTTTTTCTGTTATCCTTATTCATTGTCCAGGTCTCAGATGGATAACAAGTAATCGGAAAGACCATGGCCTGAATCCTTAGTCCTCAAACATCAGTATGACATCACTACTCCTCAATATATACTTATCAGTGTCTATCACGGTTCTTTTAAGCTTAATGAAAAGACCTCTTTTGACTTACCAGAGAGAGGGTCTCAAGTTGGTATAAAATGATAGCAATAACCCTGGTATTGTGGTGACAGAATAAGCCTGTGGCCTAGTGGGTAAAGAGTTTGCTGCCAACTCAAAGGCTGGTGGTTCAAACCCAGGTGATTTGTTGCTGTTGTGTACTGTGAGTCGTATAAGTGATCCTCCATCAGGTTTTCACAGGCAGCAAATTGCATGGGAAGGAACTGTCCATCTTGCTCCCACGGAGCAGCTAGTGGGTTTGAACCACGTACCTTTGTATTGACAGTGCATTCCTTTCTAGTAGGCTACCAGAGATCTTCGTGTGATTTACAGTTTATGAAAACCTGCTAGAGGGACAGCTTTGAGTCAGTCTGCCTTGACAGAAAAGAGTTGTTGTTGAGTTGCCCTCATTACAAAGCCCTGTGCTTCACTAACTCCCTTGGTCCTGAGCATATACAGTACAGATAGTCTGTGGCTTTAGAGTTCTTATATGTGATCTGTTCTTATATGTGACTGAAATAAGATAGTGAGTTTGGACAATTACTTACATCTTTCAACCTCAGCCTCTTCAGGATGGAAATAATACCTTTTTCCATAGCTTCTAGTAAGGATTAAAGAAGGCGATGTATGGAAAATGCTCAGCGTATTATCTATCAGATATAAGAACTCTGGAAATGACAAATCTTATTAGCATTGCTGTTGTTATCATTGCGTTTAACACCCTTCTCTCTGGCTGACTTCAGCATCTAGAAAGAGCTTAACCATCTCTGCTGTCACATAAGACCTAATTCATGCTTACATCTCCTTTGAGCCAGGGCAGTGCTAACGTGTATTAGCCTCTTTAACATTCACAGGACCTCGTCATCGCTGGTGTTAGAACTCCAATTTAAAGTTGATCACGTGCTTAAACATCCCCCAGCAGGGAAGCAGCACAGCCAGGATTCACACCAGCTCTGCTTTTCTAAGAACTCCAATCTCTTTACTGCACTTTATGTCTTGATCATTTGAGGTCATTTGGGGTTCTGACAAACATGAGAAGATTTTTAGTTCAACCTTGCCTAAGCTCACCCTGGGACGCATTTCCCTTCTCCTTTTGAACCAACGATTGTTAACCACACAGTGGTGGTCGAGATGAATTAAATGGCCCAGGTACATTGTTTTTTTTTCTCTCTAAAGCATGTGGAAGAAGGAGAAGATACAATGTTATCATCTAAGATCCTGAACTCTCAGACTAATGCTGTGACTTTATCTCATGCCAGCAAGAAAATTAAAAAAAGAAGAAAAAATCATCAGGATGCAAGTTTCCGGTGTTTCAATAAAAAGAAGCTAAAAAGAAGAATCAAAGCCTCAAATACCGGGTCAGTTACTGTTAAGGTGCCTAATACACCACCAGAAGTCCCCAAACCTGCAAAAACTCTGATGGGAGCAACACCTGGATGAGATTCAGAAGATGTTTCCATGCTGGGACAATCAGTTAGTGCACACCAGAGCAGCCATACTGATTAAGATATACAGACTTCTGATATACAGACTCTGAGGTGAATAGGGAGCTCTGGTGGTATATGGTACGGAGCTGTGCTGCTAACCTAAAAGTGGGCAATCTGAATCTATCAGTGCCTCTGCAAAGGACAGACAGACCGACAGCCTCCTTCCATGTGATTTATAGTGTCCCCAAATCCCACTGGAGTGTCAGCTCTGAGATGGCTCCCACTTGATGGCAATGAGTTGAGTTTGAGAGTAGAATCTATCACTAGTCACTATCAAACCAGAAAAAATGAACTCCCTGCCCTTAATTAAATGTCAATGCATGCCATCCCTGTATAACAGACTAGACCTGTCCCAGCAGTGTCCAAGGCTGTAAATCTTAAGAGGAAAGACTGCCCATCCTACACCATTGTTGTTGTTCGGTGCTGTCAAGTATGACTCATAGTGACCCCGTAAACAACAGATCTGAGCCCTATCCTGTGCCATCTTCACAATCTCTGAGACACATGAGCCCATTTCCACAGTCACTGTGTCAATCCACGTGGTCAAGAGTCTTCCTCTCTTTCATCATCCTTCCACCTTCCCAAGCATGATGTCGCTCTCCAATGAATACCTTCTCCAAACAACATGCAAAAAGTATGTGAGGGGACGTTTAATCATCTTTGTCTCCAAGAAGAGATTTGGTTGCACCCTCTCGAAGACATATCAGTGTATTCTTTTGGCAGTCCATGAGATATCCAGTACTCTTCTCCAACACCACAGTTCAAAGGCATCAAGCCTTCCGCTGTCATCCTTAGTTACTGTCCAGCTCTTGGCATCATAGCAAGAGACTGGAAAAAAACATGGCCTGAATAAGGTGAACCTTTGTATGCAAACTGACATCATTGTTTCTCAATAATTTGGAGACTCCTGCCTGCAGACTTTCCTGGTGCAATATATCCCCTAATCACCTGACTATTAGTACCAAGTGTATTGATCACAGATCCAAATAAAATGAAGTCATTGATAGTTTCAATCTCTTCTCCTTCTATCATAATGTTGCCTATAGGCCCAGTGGTGAGGACTTTTGTTTTGCACTATACTTCTTGTTAAATATTTGGAATAATGTCTCTGCCAGTCTCTCATTACATGGCTAAAATAGGCATTTAACTCCTGACACTTCAGTTGCCCCTTTTCATCTTAATGAAATAGAGTTAAAAGGGAAGGGGGGAATTGCAAAACCACCTGACCCCACTGGATGATTTCTTTGTTGTCTGACAATGTTGTTAAGTGCCATGGCATCAACTCTAACTCATGGAGATGCTTGAACAACCTTTTCCTATCTAGAGTCATTAATGCTCAAGCCCATTTTTACAGTCATTGTGTCAATGTTGAGAAACTTCTCTTCCACTGACACTTTCCCTTTCTCAGGATGAAGAACTGAAGCCTTTGAATTGTGTGTTGGACAGTGTTGATCATCCCATGGACTACCAAAACAATAAACACATGTCCTCAAGAAACTGTATCCAATTTCCTTAAGGATGGTGAAACATTTGTTTCACATATTTTAGTCTGTTGTCAGGAGGGTAACTCCTTGGAAAAAGACATGTAAGGGAAGTTGTTTTAAAAAAGTTTAAGTTCATATACAGAAAGCCCCTAAAGGAAGGATTGCAAGCTGCTGCTGCAGATGGGCCAATCTGACCTGCAGATAGGTTTCTTCAAGGTAACAAAGGTGTATAAACATAACGAATCCAAAGATCCAGCCCAAAATAAAAATAGGCTCATGACAGTCTTTTGTCTGCCATTTACTTTGACCCACAACCTGGACCTTTTGTATCCCTGCTTATTCCCAGAAAGCATTCAGGTTTGATTCCCCTGTCCCAAGTTCATATAACAGTCTATCAGTTTTCTTAGCACTTACTCTTCACCCAACACCATCATGGAGCCTCATCTATGATTCGGGACATCATATTTCTATTTGGAGTTGAGAAATGGAGGCAAACTCTATTCAGAAGTAGCCAATTAAAAAAAAATTAAAAAAAAAAGAAGTAGCCAATTAAGAATAATTAAATACTTCACTCAGAGCTACACAGGTCTAATTAAATTTGATTCATCTCTAATGTTATTACCAATGAGCACATTTTGATGATTATTTTAAGTCTCCTTAACTTCACAGGAGACAAATGCTCCACTCTTTCCCCAGGGTTTTTGTCCTCCCCCTCCCCCTTTATAAAGGGATGTGATGGTGAGTCATCTAGCAGTCTGTGTTCTGCAAGCATCTTCACGCCATTAAATCAAGCCCATCTGAGCCCTGACAAGGGAACCTGGGGCATTAAGGCAGCTCTTGGCTTTGAGCCACCACCCAGGATTATTCATGTGCAACCAAAGCTGGTGAGAGTCCAGCTACAAAGATTCAACACCAAGGCCAAGGGAGAGATGCTGGGCTAACACAATTGAGGGAACCACCACTGGTGCCACCAACATGGTTGTTTCAAGTAGAAGCACATGACCATACCTCTATTCCAGGTGCCCCCGACTCAGTGCTTGGCACATTGTATTAGCCAGGAAAGGGGCTCTGAGGAGCCAAATGGTCTCTCCCATCTAATGCAAACCTGGCCTTTTTATTTATTCCTCTCAACAATTCTGCAAGAGTTTCTCAGAATAAACAGTCTCTAACCTCTCATTTCCCCCTTGCTGCACCCTTGTAATTGCCTTACTGGTGTTGATTATATGTTTCTAGGATATTTACTGAACACCTACGGTGCAGCCAGAGTGCTCCCTGGAGACAAAGATGATGATGCTTCAGCTCACATAAGCTGGGCATAATGCTAGGAGAGGTTATTCCTCAGAGAGGGAAATCATGCTTGAGAAGGTGGAGGGGCGATAAGTGAGGAAGATTCTTGACCAGGTGGGTGACAGAGGCCATGAGCTTGAGCATGTCAGAGATTGTGAGGATGGCACGGGATAGGACGCTGTTCAGATCTGTTGTTCATAGGGTCCTTATGGGTCATACTCTACTTGACAGCCCCTAACAACCACACGATGCACAAAGTCCTGGTGGGAGGATGCAGAGGTGAACAGATCATAGGTACAGCTCTATGTATGACATCTAAGCTTCATTTGGATGCCAACTTGATAATGGCTACAGAAGTCAAATATGTTGCCAATTCTGAGATTCCAAGAGGATTAGTGCAAGAGTGTGATCAAATGAGGCCTATTCTGACATGATGCGCACGGGTGACCAGTAGCTTAATGAGGGGCACAAGAGTCTTCTCTATCATCCACCTACCTACAATCACATACAAAACAGAGCAAGACAATGGTCACCATTTATTCCATGCCAAGTATATGCAAGAACAGGGAGATGCATTTGCTCTCGCCATTTGGAAATGCTGAGCTTGCCTCGTCTCAGTCACTACTATCTGTTTCTATACTTGGGTTTTTGTCTACAGGGCCTTCATGGCTATCCAGGCTTTAAAGGCAAAGATTATACTGTCAGATTTCCGCAGCATGATATGGAACAAGGCCGCAAGCAGGAGATTCAGATGCCAGCTTAGCCATTTCAGAGTCACAGCCTTCAGCTTCCAACATGGAAAAAGCTGGGACAGCAAGCCGTTTTTTTTTTAGTCCCTTCCAACTCTGCAAGTTCTGTGAAGAAACACAACTCATTTACTAGTTGGGTAGATAAGACAAAGTAATTGACAGAAAAATTAACAACAACAACAAAAACACCAGCTTTCTTTCCCCTCTAAAGACATTCAAGAGGCATAATGCTTTGTTACCATCCTAAAGAAAGAAAAGCAAACTGTTTATGTGATCTGGGCAGATCTTGGTGTCTCAGAGATTTGAGGATACAGTCAAGGAAGTTGCCTAAGGTACCAGGAGCTTAGAGTTCATAGAGTGACAGGGGGTCATTCGTCTCTGCTAGTGGTGACCAGGTTACTGAAGGTATGTGAGAAGAACATGTTCTGATAAAGCCTACAAAATTGTTAAGGCTTTTAATTACATTTCCAACAAACAGCATTTTGGGACCAGCCGAGTCAGCGTTATTGAAAACCTTGTCAGCTGTCATTCAGGGACTCAGCCCGCAAAGGAAACTCTTGGGAAAGGTTGCCCCTGTCTTTACTGGGGTTGTTTGCCCATCCAAGTAACTATAGAAGTTTTCTTTTTAGGAATCCAATAGCCGTTAATCCTAACAAACAAGAGTGTTTTTATTGCTAGACTATTCCTTAGTTAGGGTATCATATAGTAGAGATTCTTCTATTTCTTTTATCTTTTCCTAAACACATTTATGAAGAAATAGAAGGACATTGCTATGTGGAAAGAGGAAGACACCTTCTTTTCTTCACATAAACATTGTAGAAAGTATCCATTAGTTACACTGTGTTAGAAAACACTTCAAATCTTAAAGACATAGAGGTCAGGGAAGGTGTGGGCTTTTCTGTTTTTATTGTTAACTTCCTTATTTTTATTTTGTTGCAAAATTATATTTGCCCTTAAACAGCAATTCAGTATGTGAAAAAAGTTTTAAAGGTTAAAACATTCTAAATTAAAAAGTAAAAAAAAAAAAAATCTTTGAAATCTGGAAGATTGGAGGAAAGGAATTTGCATCAGATAGTAACACCATGTATTGAAGCTGAAGTGAGAGAAAGCCCAGTGCTTGCTCTGGTAAAAGCTGCACTCTGATGATTGGTGACTTGGACAGCCGTCCACGCTTCAGAAGGTCGTGTGTAAGTAAAGCCCGGCTTACGATGACATGTCTAGTGTCCCACCACAGAGCCCAGTGGCATTCCATTAAAACACAATTCCTCGGTGTTCAAGTCTATCAATCAGACATAAGGCTTGGCCCTTCCAAGAAGCATTCTGAAGAAATCATGCCTGAGGCAGGAAAGCACGTTTTTATTAGCATTCTGTCTGGCTCCCCAGCCAAGGAGAACCTTGCACAGCCAACCACGCTAAATGCTCAACAGGGAGTAGTAAGACATGAAAATGTGAAAGCTTTCTCTCTTATGCTATTCTGTGTCTTTCTACTTGCATCCCTTCTCCACATTTTCACTGGGGCCTTTATGTTCTCCAAGACCTCACTCATGCATGTAGCATTTGGTGTGGGCTCTAGCTTGGTTCACACTTCTCCAGAAAGACAGGCAGCACATCCTCAGATGGTAGCAGCATTCTGAGAGAGCAAGACCTCATGCGCAAGGGCTTTGCAAGCCTCTGCTTGTGTCTCATGTTCTGATATCCCATTGGCTCATGAGATGGTGACACAGAGAGCACACGTGGGAGGGAACTGCACAGGACAGCATGCAGGGAGGCGTAATTCACAGGGCAGTAACTGCAACAAGCTCCCACAGTAGGCAAGAGTAGACGGCTGGGGAAGCTTCCTCTAACTGACCGTGCGCTGTGGGTAAAACTCAGAGGAAGCCATGGCCAAGACTCGGGAGGCTGCCTCTGCCATGGCTTCTGCAAATGCCCGGGAGGACGATGTAGTCATTCTTTCCACACACCATGAGGTGCTCTGCCTTGTTGCTGAAAACCAACTTGCTCAAAACAAAGCAGTCTTTCCAAAACACTCCCTTCTTCACGTTGGTCTGAGGACAAAGTGAGTCCACGCTCTCTTCCTTGATTATGTGTTTCTAACGGTCTGACTTTGTTTCCAGATAGATCCAAAAGCACTTGTTATACATAATAAAATAAAACAAATTTTTTTAATCTTTAAGTGAGGCTGTAGGGTCCCACTGCTGTGAATGGAGAGATGCAAATTATAAATTTTAGAGGTCAACAATTTGAAAATCAGACAGTGGCATGGGAGACCTGTTCTTGGGACTCTGAACCGGAGACCTGACACAGTACCTGAGCAATGCAGCTATGTAACAGCATTCAAAAATAGACTTGCTTTTCAGAGACCTATCAAACAGACCATCTGCAAGATCAGAGAATCCCAAAGTTGGAAAGAATCTCAGCAGTTTCCCCTTTGCTAGTCAACTTGTGGTCTAAATTATTCAAGACAGATGGACTATCATCCTATTTTAAAGCCTTACAATGATGCTTGAGTCTTGCCAAATTCCTCTCCCTACCCCCTCCATATCCCTTTTTCATTATATATTTTTAAAAAAGTAATCTCTGACTCGCCTGATCCACTTATAAACTTACATAAGGTAAATGGAGCTTGGAAGTGTTTCAGAAGCTGGCTAAATCCATACAAGTCTCAGAAGTGAGTAAAAGACAGCTATCCAGTTATAGTTTCCTTGTTTGTTGTTGTTGTTAACTGCAGTCAAGCCACAAGCAACTCATAGCGACCCTATGAATGAAAGTCCTGGACACCTGTATAAATTTAATCCTTTCTCTAGGTTCATAGGGTTTCCAGAGGTAAGCTATTTCGGGAGTGGATGCCACTCCTGCTTCCAAGCTTGTTTGAATCGGGGAGCTCCACCAAACACTGTCCACCATGGGTGACTATTCTCACATTTGACTCATCAGTGTTACAGTGTTCGGCTTCACAGCAACCACGAGTTACTCAGTACAGCAAGAGGACATACCAGGTTTACATGACCTAGAAGAATGCTTCACCAAAAACAATTAAAGGCTGGCTCGAGGGCCTGTAGGATTTTAAGCTAGCACCTGGAGCAGGCTCCACAGGCTCGACCCCACCTTTACTTACCCTTACTCTAAGGGTCAGGGCCGCCCATCCACCTTTGAAGGGCAGAAGAAAACAGTAACACACAATGAAAAAGACCCCAGAAACTTCCCCTGCCTGACTGCCACCAAGAGGAGCTGCCATGGAGACGCCAGCCATCCCGCCAGATTAGCTGGCTGACTTCCAGAGTGGAGGGAGACTCCCAAGGGAATTCTGACTAAAGCCAACAAGGAGTTGGACTTCTAACTCCAAGGTCATGCCTCTGGTGACTTGAATCCACCAGTTGTTCCTCAGGAGAAAGATGAACCATCTCCCCCTCTCTGCCACAGAAACGCAAATGAGGGTCAACTATCCTGATGATTCATCTTGAATCAGTTTTCATGATCAAAATCCCAAAATTAAACTCTGTACTGTCAAGTCAATGTCGAGTTAAAGCAACTCAAATAGGACAGAATACAACTATATCACAGCAGAGAGCTGGAAAACTACTAAAAATGACAGAAGAATCGATGCCTTTGAGTGTAGTGCTGACAGAGTGATACCAAGCTGCTTCTTGAAGGCAAGGATTTTGAAGTACTGTGTCACATACTTTGGGCATGTTGTCAGGAGGGGGCCCATCCTTGAAGAAGGACATCATGCTTGGAAGGATGGAGGGTCAGTGCAGAAGATGAAGAACCTGGATAAGACAGTTTAACGCAGTAGCTGTGGTTATGAGGGCAAGTGTGTTAGAGACAGCAACTCATGATAAGATGAGGCTTAGAGCCACTGTTCATAGAGGCTCCATGGGTTGTAGGTGACTCGATGGCACATAACGGCAACAACAACAACAGTCTTTGTGGCTGCAGACTATCCCATCTTTCTCCTGTACAGCAGCTGTTGGATTCAAACCTTCGAATTGGTTACCAGCCAAGTGCTTAACCGTTGCACCCCAGGGAGTCTGTCATGATCAAGCTGGTTGTTTAATTGGTTTGTTTATTGCACGTGTCTCTTCCAAAGATGTCCTCACGCACACCATAACAGCAGCAAGAAAGAACATTTAACTGAGTTCCTGTTATGTTGATAAGGAGTTGTGCTGCCAACTGAAAGTTTCCTGGTTTGAATCCACCATTTTCTGAGTGGGAGAAAATGGGCTGTCTCCTCCTCTGTGATTTATTGACTCTGAAAACACATTGGTGGGCCAGCTATGAGTCGGTTCTGACTCAACAGTATGCCACAACAATAACAACATGCTGTTGTTGTTATATGCTGTTGAGTCACAACTCATAGCAACCCTGTGTACAACAACCCTGAACCCTGCTCTATCCTGTGCCAACCTTATTGTATATGACACACCTACCCCCACACCCCAGTTATTGAGTCAATCCATCTCATCAAGAGTCTTCCTCTCTTGTGCTGTCCCTCCACCCTCCCAAGCGTGACTACCCTCTCCAAGGACTAGTACCTCCTTGCAACATGTCCCAAGTACGTCAGATGAAGCTTCAGAATCCTTGCTTCCAAGGAGCATGCTGGTTTCACCCTCTCTAGGAAAAATCTATTTGTTCTCCCAGCAGTCCATAGCATATTCAATATTCTTCTCTAGCACCACAGCTCAACAGCATCAATTCTCCATCTATAATCCCTAGTCATTGTTCAACTTTCTGACACATAGCAAATAATAGCAAAGAATATGGCCTGGATCAGACGCACCTTAGTTTCCAGACTGAAATCATTGTTCTTCAGTACTCTGGAGAGGTCTCTGACAGCAGACTCTCCCAATGGAATTTATCTTTTAATTTCCTAGCTGCTGGTACAAAGAGTGTTGATTGTGGAGCCAATCTCAATCTCTTCACTTTTACTAAGATGCTGCCAATTAGCCTAGTCAGTCTAGTGGTGAGAATCTTTGTTTTCTTGATCTTGAGGTTCAATCCATATTGAAGGCTGCAGTCCTTGACCTTCTACAGCAAGTGCTTCAGGTCCTTCTTGGTTTCAGCAAGCAAGGTTGTGTTATGCAGATGACAGATAGATTGTTGATGAATCTTCCTCCAATCCCGACGCCAAATTTCTCTTCACAGAGCCCAGCCTCCTGGACAATCTGTTCAAGATTGAAAAGGTACGGAGACAGAACACATCCCTGGTGTACCCTTCCCAAGTTTGAACCATGCAGTGTTTCCTTGCCCTGTTTTAATGACTGCCTCCTAGTTGAAGTATAGGTACTCGGCAATAAGCTATGTGCTTTGGCATTTCAGCTGAGAAATTGTGGATCAGGTTGAGCTCATGTCGAGCAGTGAACTTCACATCACATGGAGAGATGAAGAGAAAAATTAGAGTCGATAAGTCAGCTGTTAAGAAACAGGCAGATGTCAGACCGACCATTTATGGGAAATGGTAAACCAAGCAAAGGGGGGAGTTTGCAGTGCTTCTTATGCTTCTTATGCTTGCAAAAAGCTTCCCCTTGAAAACTATCAGAACTTCCATAATTATTCACACAAGTCCAAGGAACTCATAGAGAGCCTGAAACCCAGTGACCGTACCTCGGAATCTCAGGTTGAGAAAAAGAGACAAGGAGGCAAATTCATTCTGAAAGCTTGTGATGTGACAGACATATGATGCACACAGCAACATGCCTTCCCAATGGGCAGGAAAGTCAGGACTTGGGTCTCCCACTTTTTGGAGAAGAGAACAGAGACACACCAGGAAGTCAAACATCTATCAAGATCACGTAACTAGCAAGTAATAGGACAGAGGTTCCAAAGTGCACCTTACTATTGTTCTCATTCTTGATAATTTGAGTCTAGCATGGGAGATAGAAGAGAGTGTGAGAGACTGAAACACAACTAGGGCAGATATGTTTACAGTAGGTCATTTCTAGGAGGAACTACCTAAGCACAAGCACAGCCTAATCTGGAAGAAATGCCGTCATACTTAGAGCTGTGTTTTGAATCTCTGTGGTTACCATGTATATGTGAGAACTAACCCAGGGCTCTAACTAACACAGGGCTCTCAGTAGAGGTTCCCAGAACCTGCGCACTTTGTCTGCTGTTCTTCACTCCAGTTTTCCCTTACCATGAAGTTGGGAGCAGGAAGCATCTGGTCTTATCCCACTCGGGTTTTGAATTCAAGAGAATAGTTTCCATTTTGGAAGAAATTTACTGAAAGTAATTAATTTGTTTAGAATCTTTTTTTTTCCCTCTGGAAGTCCAAGCCAGCTTAGAAGTAAAATACTCATGACAAGGTCCAACTTCCCCCTCAGAACCCACCACACTCTCCTCTGGCAAAGGCTCTCAAAGAAAGGACCTGGGCCCCTGGGGCATATTCAAATATGTGTACATTTGTTTTCCTTATTGCTATAAATGTTTACATTTCCTTATCAGTAGATTATGTTATATATTTATTTAGAACTATCATTTACAGAACTCTTCCCTAATTGGGAAATGAAACAGCTGTTTGACACTTAAAAGACCCTGTCACTTCCTCTTTGACTGATCACTTAAAGAGGACAGGGATTACAAGTATTTACTTTAGGATTTCTAGGACAGAGCAGTTCTAGGCAGAATGAAAATTATTTCTCAGGAGTCTCTGGCTGTGACAGATTCGGGTTTATATGGGAATGAATGAAGAATGGAAGAGAAGGTCTTCAGAATTAAAATTTGGAGCCCTTCAAATATGCTGTTTACTTGGTCGCAATTCGTACTGTTGGGTTGTTGTTGTTGTTTACCAGCAGAAGACCCAACCCATAGCTGACCCTCCAGAACATTTTCAGAGGCAGTTAATTGCACGGGAGGAGACTGCCCCTCCTTCTAGTGGCTTTGAACTTTGTGTCTTCAGGATTACAGCACAGCAATCTTGCCACTAAGCCACCAGAGTTGAAAGTCCATTTTATGAAACTACATTGTGATTTGCAACTTACTTTCTAATTAAGAGTTCACAAGAAAGCCCCTCAAAATTGATTCTTCATTCTAATGGAAGGAGGATAACTTTTATATTATCCATTAATTTTTTTTTTCAAACCCTGTTGGTGGAATTGTAAAATGGTACAACCACTCTGGAAGGCAGTTTGGCATTTCCTCAAAAAGCTGAACATAGACTGCTAGAAATACACCCTAAGGAAAATAGAACTAAGACACAAATGGAAATTTGTATGCTGATACACCAATGTTCATAGCAACATTATTCACAATAACAAGAAAATGGAAACAGCTGTGATGTCTATCAACAAACAAATGGATCGCAAAATTGTGGTACATTCACACTATGGAATACTATACAGAACTCAGGAGCAATGAATTAGAAAAACATGGGAGAGGCTAGAGAGCATGATGTTGCATGAACTAACTCAGTATCATAAGAACAAATACTGTGTAAGACCATGATTGTAAAAACAGAAGGATAACTAATAAGATGTGTACAAAAGTCCAAATGGGGAAGGGGAGAGGAGAGGGACACTAAAGGCCAGCGTGAGGGGGAGGGAGGAAATTACATGGTGTTAAAGCAAGGGGTGAAGGAATTAGGAAAGATTCAGTGGGAACCTGCAGGATAATGGTGGTCACAGACCAGTGGTGATTAATCTTATAACACACAATGCATGGGACTGATTGCAAACACAATGTATATAAACAGAACACAATGTACATCATTTTTGTATGCAAACCAATAAATAGCAACTGGCAAAAAAAACGAGGCTCCAGGAGTTTACAGCATACCAATTGATTTATTTCAACAAAGAGATGCTGGCCTGGATGTGCTCACTAGATTGTGCCAAGAAATCTGGAGGACAGCCAGAAGGCCAGCTGACTGGAAAAGATCGATATTTGTTCCCATTCCAAAGAAAGGTGACCCAACAGAGTGAGGAAGTTATCAAACAATATCATTAATGTCATATGCAAGCAAGATTCTGCTGAAAAGTATCCAAGAACATTTGGAACAATATGTCAGCAGAGAACTGCCAACTGTGCAGAGGTCCTGGTACTAGGGATATTATAGCTAATGTTAGATGGATCTTGGCAGAAAGCAGAGAATACCAGAAGAATGTGTATCTGTGCTTCAATGACTATGCAAAGGATTGTGTGGATCACAACAAGATATGGCTGACTGAGAAAAATGGGAATCCCAGAACATTTGATTGTGCTAATGTGAAACCTATATTTGGACCAAGAGGCAGTGGTCAGAACAGAGCAAGGAGAAATTACATGGTTGAAATTCAAGAAGGGGGTCCTTCAGGGATGTATTCTGTCCCCATACATTTTCAATCTGTATGCAGAACAGATCACCTGAGATGCTGGGCTGTACGAGGAGGAATGTGGCACAAGGATTGGTGGAAGAGTCATCAACAACCTGCGTTATGCGGATGGCACAATCCTGCTTGCTGAAACTGAGGAGGACCTGAATTGTTTGATGCAGAAGGTCAAAGATTGCAGCCTTCAATATGGATTGAAGATCAATATCAAGAAAACAAAGATTCTTACCACTGGGGCCACTGGCAGCATCAGTATGGATGATGAAAAGATTGAGATAGTTAACAGTTTTAGTTTACTTGGCTCCACAGTCAACACTCTTGGTAACAGCAGCCAGGAAATCAAGAGATTAATTGCATTGGGAAAGTTAGCCGTGACAGACCTCTCAAGAGTACTGAAGAGCAACGACGTCAGGCTGGAGACTAAGGTGCACCTGATCCAGGCTATAGTCCTCGCAATTACAGAGTTGGACAGTGACTAGGGATGATGGAAAGAGAATTGATGCCTTAGAGCTGTGGTGCTGGAGAAGAGTGTTGAATATACCATGGACTGCTAGGAGAGCAAACAGGTTTGTCCTGGAGAGGGTAAAGCCAGAATGCTCCTTGGAGTCAAGGATTCTGATGCTTCATCTGATATACTTTGGGCATGTTGCAAGGAGGGACTGGTCCTTGGAGAGGGACATCACGTTTGGGTGAGTGGAGGGATGGCGCAGAAGAAGAAGACCCTTGATGAGATGGATCGATTCTGTGATTGAGGTGCTGGGAATGAGTGTGTGTGAGACGGTGAGATTGGCACAGGATAGAATGGTGTTTAGGGCTCTTGTACGACTCAATGGCACATAACTACAACAAACCAATATAAAACAAAAATTCTATAAAACATCATCGACAACAACAAAAAAACTCATTGTTAAATGAACAAAAATATGGAATGTCTAAACTTTTTAAAGACAGAAATGATAGTTATAGAAAAGCTTCAGGTCTTTCGTTCATAGAGTCGCTATGAGTCATACTCGACTCGATGGCAATCAACAAAAACAACAATTAGGATTATCTTATGGTATCATGTAAACAATTTAAAAATAAAATATTTATAATAAATTTGCTTATTTATTTTTTATTAAGTCAGGTGTAAAGCTTGTATTTATCTATATGAACATAAATGCCATAGTGTGGATTTGCTTTTTCTGTTCTTCTCGGTATATAAATCCACACAGGAATGGGAGAAAGAGAAGATGTTTCACAGGGGGAAAACTCTAAAATCTTAAAGTGAGTTCACTCTTCTGTAGCTGTGTTAACAGAAGAGGAAGTGGCTGTGTTTACTAGAGTTATTTCTAGTTAAGAGTGAGTGAAGTTTAATTTAAAAATAGTTTATTGTATACAAAAAAAATCTTTCAAGTGTAGCAGATTTAAGTGCCAATATTGCTTTATTATCAAATTATTTCACTTTATCATCAAGGGGAAATGACTTTGCACCCAGTGGTAAACGGAGTTTAGCACTCCCCTTTGAAGGGTATTGTGTGGAGGGCGGAAATAACGCACCACTTCAGTTCATGGCATTAGACATTGTTGAATAATAGCCAGAGGGTTCTTGTCCATTTCAGGAATTTACTGAGTACATACTTTCACTTTTCAGAAGTGGGCTTGGATTCAAACTGTTAATAGCAGGAGATCGCAAGCCCGTGTCATAGACTCCAGAAATGGCTTGAGGGTTCTTTGTAGAATTTCTACACATTAGGAATGTTCAAAAGTCAATAAACCTCAGTGTTAGAGTGAAGCAGCCACAGAGAGAAAACGAGCACTTAAAGCTTTGCTAACAGATGAAACAGACAAGTTGAACTTCACCTGTGATGGAGAGGCGGGCCTGGCCCAAGTCCCACAGTGCGGGTACCCAGCAGGCCTTTCAAGTCAGCATTCCGGGAGTAAAAGTTAGACTTTCTTCCTACTTAGGTTATGACCCTGGAGAAATAGCTCATCTTCTCTCAAAGGATGTCCTTTTTCTCTCAGCAGTGAGAAGTCCCTGGGTGGCACAAAGAAGGTCCTATAAAGGGCTGGCCTACTAACTGAAAGGTTGCCAGTTGTAACCCACCCAGTAGGCCCTCAGAAGACAGGCTTAGCAATTCACGTTTGGAAGGTCACAGCCCTGAACACCTGTGGGGGCAGTTCTCTGCACACATGGATTTCCACTCCTTAGAACAGACAGGATGGCAACTAGGAAAAACAACAATCTCATTTGAGTATGTAGCATTTAACGCAGCTACAAATGTTGCATTTCGTTCTGAGCTTCCTGGCAGTCATTTTTATCTCCTCCTCCAGACATTACATTTCTTTAAAACAAGGGCTCTGCTCATCCTCCCATCATCTGGATCAATCACTGGCCTGGCGCATGAGGGCATTCAATGATGATTTGCTCACTGGCTCCCTGAACGAATAAGCACTTCTTTCAGTGGAAAATTAAGAACAGCAAATGAAATCATTCACGTGGTGTGTTTAGCTTGGTGTCTGCAGAAAACAAGGAAAACAAATCTTCATTGAATCTGAATGGCTATTACCATCATTGGCACTGTATCTTTTGAATAAATTACTAATAGTCTCAGGAGAGGCTTCTTCAAAACTAAATGGCAAATTCACTGCTGTCAAGTTGCTTCCAACTCATACTTTGCCCTCTACTGAGGTTCCAAAGCTGTAAATCCTAATGAAATTTGCAAGGCTGTAAATTTCCCTTAGTCCACAAATGGATTCATGCTGCTGGAGACAGCAGACCTTTCTTTAGCAGGGTAACTTGCTACAGCCTATGCCACCGGGTGCGTCAAATCTGGGGACTAAGAAATGACACAGGGTCACTTCCTAGTGACCAGGCTTCAGGAAATGGCTGAAGTCTGGCTTCTTAGTAAGAGCGGCAGTTAAGGAATTTACAAGGAATAATGAATATCTTCTTGAGTGCACAACTTCCTGATATCAAGGTACTTCAGACATGAAATTGAGAGTCAAAAAGTGTTGCTGGGCATGCTAAATTAGAAAAAAGGACACGATCCATTGTTGGAAAGAGACAGGACACTTACCCTGATTCTCTGGGTGCAGCTTTCTGTACAAGCAGCTAGCTCCCTTTCTGCTCCTACTCTTTCTCTCTTTCTCTCTTTCTCTCTCTCTCTCTCTCTCTCTCTCTCTCCCTCCCTCCTACTTATTCCCTTCTTCCCAAAACCCATACAGAGTAAAAGATAAAGACTGACAGCTGCTCTAAGTCTAACACACTTTTGAAGACTAAAGAAAAGTTAAAAAAGAAGAAAAAGAAAGGCAGACTCACACTAGCTAATAGTTGATTCCAACTACTGGAGACTTGTGACACGGTAGACAGAGGCTTGCTTTACAGTATTATCTCAGCTGGGATCTTTACACAAAACAGAGTGTCAGGCCCTTAATTCATGCTGCTGTGGGTGGGTTGGAACAACCAACATTTAAGTTAGTAGTGACCCAAACGTTTTTGGGTAATTTTCTGCAGAATCTTGCTTGCATGTGATGTTAATGATATTGTTCGATAATTTCCACAAGGATGGTGACCCAAGAGAGTGAGGAAATTATCTAACAATATCATTAATATCACATGCAAACAAGATTCTGCTGAAAATTATCCAAAAACGTTTGGAACAATATGTCAACAGAGAACTGCCAGATGTGCAGGCTGGATTTAGAAGAGGTCGTGGTACTAGGGATATTATAGCT
>NW_006399882.1:5369150-5370834 GCF_000299155.1 Elephantulus edwardii | reverse complement strand
ATTGTGCTAATGCGGAACCTATACTTGGACCAAGAGGCAGTCGTCAGAACAGAGCAAAGAGACACTACATGGTTCAGAATCAATAAAGGGGTCCATCAGGGATGTATTCTGTCTCCATACCTTTTCTTTTTCAATTAATTTCAATGAACATCTACAGAAATTTTGGAATTCCATTCATTCATTGTTGCACTTTTCTCCCTGCCCATCACACCCCCACCCCCAGTTTGCTCCTCTCCTTGGAAAGCAAAAGAAAAACTCCTTCATTGGTACACAATCCCCCCGTACATTCCCACCCCCACCCCGAGTATACTCCACTCTGCAACCCTCATTCCAGACTCTTAGGATAATTATAATGCCCTAAAATATATTACTTTTAAACTATTCTATCTCTCATCAACTTCAATGCAGTAAACATAATTTACCCAGTTTTTCTCAGTCTTACACCCACCCTGATGTCAGCTTCAATCTACATCAGTGGCACCATATAGTATTTGTCCTTTTGTGACTGAGATATTTCACTCAGCATAATGTCCTCCAGGGTCACCCATTTTGCATATCATGCATATTGCATGAGTTCCTTGTTTTTCAATGCAATGTAGTATTCCTTGTGTGAATATACCACAGCTTCTCCATCCATTATTTTGTTGATGGGCATCTGGGTTGTTTCCAACTCCTTGATATTGTGAACAAAGCTGCGATAAACATGGGTGTGCATATATCTGCTTGGATGTCGTTTATGGTCTTTTTAGGGTATATATTGACAGGAGTGGGACTGCTGGGTCAAATGGTATCTCTATTTGCAACTTTTTGAGAAAGTGCCACACCGCTTTCCACAGTGGTTTCACCATTTTACACTCCCACCAACAGTGAATAAGGGTTCCAGTCTCTCCACAACCTCGCCAGCATTCGTTGCTTGCTGTTCTGTTAAATTTTGCTATTCTGACTGGGGTGAGATGATATCTCATAGTTGTCTTGATTTGCATCTCTCTCAGAACTAGGGATTTTGAACATTTCATCATGTGCTTGTTAGCCATCTGAATGTCTTCTTTAGTGAAGTTGTCTGCTTATATCCTGTGCCCATTTTTCGATTGGATTATTTACCTTTATCAATCTGTATGCAGAACATATCATCCAAGATGCTGGGCTGTACGAGGAGGAATGTGGCACAAGGATTGGTGGAAGAGTCATGCAGATGGCACAATCCTGCTTGCTGAAACTGAGGAGGACCTGAAGTGCTTGCTACAGAAGAAGGTCAAGGACTGCAGCCTCCTACATGGATTGAAGCTCAACATCAAGAAAACAAAGATTCTCACCACTGGGCCCATTGGCAGCATCAGTATGGATGATGACGAGATTGAGATAGTTAACAGTTTTAGTTTACTTGGCTCCACAGTCAACACTCCTGGTAATAGCAGCCAGGAAATCAAGAGACGAATAGCATTGGAAAAGTCAGCTGTGACAGACCTCTCAAGAGTACTGAGGAGCAATGACATCAGGCTGGAGACTAAGGTGCGCCTGATCCAGGCTATAGTCTTCGCAATTACATGCTATGCATCGGAGATTGGACAGTGAACAGGAATGATAGAAAGAGAATTGATGCCTTTGAGTTGTGGTGCTGGAGAAGAGTGTTGAATATACCATGGACTGCTAGGAGAACAAACAGTTTTGTCCTGGAGAGGGTGAA
>NW_006399882.1:5323017-5356063 GCF_000299155.1 Elephantulus edwardii | reverse complement strand
CCAGTCAGTTGGCCAAGTGGTTGTTCTCCAGATTTCTTGGCACAACTTGGTGAGCACGTCCAGGGCAGCATCTGTTAGCTGAAATATGTCAACTGGTATACCATCTATTCCTGGGGCCTTATTTTTTGCCATTTCCTTCAAAGCAGCCTGGACTTCTTTCGTCACCATGGGCTCTTGCTCATATGTTGTTTCATGAAATTCTTCTGTGTCTGCCAATTCCTTTCGATACAGTGACTCAGTGTATTCTTTCCATCTTCTTTGAATACTTCCTCAATCATTTAATATTCGGCCGAAAGCATCTTTGATTATAGCATTTGTTCTTCAGTTTCTTGAGCTTAAGGAATGCTGAGCGAGTTCGGCCCTTTTGATTTTCTGACTTGAACTCCTTGCACATTTCATTGAAATATTTTACTTTGTCATCCTGTGCTGCCTTTCGAAATCTTCTATTCAACTCTTTAGTATCTTGAATTCTTCCTTCTGCTTTGGCTTCTCTGCGCTCCAGTTTAGAGTCTTTTCTGACATCCGTTATGGTCTTCGCTTCCTCTTCTGTCTTTGCAATGACCGTTTGCACTCTTCCTGAATGACACCCTTGATATCCTCCCACAGTTCATCTGGTCTTCGCTCATTAGTGTTCAAGGCTTCAAACCTGCTCCTGAGATGGTTCTGAAATTTAGGTGGGATGAACTCAAAGTCATATTTTGGTTCCTGTGGGTTCGGTTTAATTTTCCTCAGCTTCATTGTGCTTTTGATTTGCATGTCTTTTATTGCCAGTGATTTTGAGCATTTCTTCATGTGTCTGTTTGCCATTTGAATGTTTTCCACTGTGAAGATTTTTTTCCATGTCTTTTCCCCATTTTGTAATTGGGTTATCAGTTTTTTTCTTGTGGAGGCCCAAGGGTATTCTGTAAACTTTTCTTATGAGACTCATTGATGTCAGGGTTATAGCAACGTGGGTATTCTTATGACAGATTATTAAAGGAAATATTTTTAAAAAATATAAACCAAGTGTACAGAGACTACAAAACAGTGCCACATCATGGGGCTACTACTAATTAGGGCATTGGTTATATAAGTGCAACCCAAAAGAAAGAAACCGGTTAGCCAGTGAATGCTATTAGCAATAGCTAATGCCCAGCCTCCCTGGGCATGAGGAAGGGTTCAGAAGAGTGGAGAGTAGATGTAGAGGGCAGAAGAAATAACCCAGTCTATGTCCTGATATTCACATATAGCCCAGGCAAAGCATAATCTGAATGCTGTGGGCAGCAAGCAGTCACTATACATGCATTAAGTATGGTGAGCGGATCGGCCAGGAGGTGAGAGTGAAGGAATTAGAAGAGATCCAATGGGGACCTGAAAAGATGGGACATGGTCTAATGGTGAAAGCATTATGTTATGCTGAGTGAACTACCTCAGTCTTGTAAGGACAGATATTGCATAAGACCATTATTGTAAAAATGGGAGGTTAACTTGTAATATGTATATGGAAGTCCAAGGGAGAAGAGGAGGGAGCCGAGGGGCTGCTAATGGGGAGGGAGAGAAATCATGGGGTGGTAAAGTTTGATGGCTGGAGGAGTGAGTGAGAGATTTATGAAAGATCCATTGGGGACCAGAAAAGACAGGGTAATGGTGAACATAGATCAATGGTAATTGATTTTATAAAACACAAGGTATAGGAATGAAACACAATGTGAATGAAGGAATGTGTGAAACACAACATATCTGAACAAAATACAAAGTATACGAATTCTGTATGCAAACCAATATAAAAATTTTAGAAGTCCACAAAACAATTATAACCTTGGGGGGCTGGGGGATGGGGCATGAGAGAAGAATGACTAACAGAATGTATACAAAGATCCAAAGGGGAAAGGGACAGGAACAGAAAGTAGAGCAGGAGAGGGGGGGAGTTATAGGGCCACAGAGTTTAGTGGGTGGAGGGAGGTGGTTAAGGAATAAGGAAAGATCCATGGGAGACCTGAAAAGGAGGGGTAATAGTGGGCCTGGATTGATGGTGCGTGATTTATAAAACACAGTGTATAGGAATAATCGTATGAAACACGATGTGAATGAAGGAATGTGTGAAAGGCAATGTATTAATGAGAAACACAATGAACAATAATTTTGTGTGCAAACTAAAGTAAAAATAAATGTTTAAGACAATATTCTTTAAAAATTGTAAAGCTAAAAGAGTTATGATTAAACCTTCAGCTGTGTGAACCCTCCAGCTGCTCTTCAGGAGAAACGTGGCGTCGGCTTCTATAAGGATTTACAGCTTTGAAAAGCCCAACATCGACGGTATCAGATGATCTCAGTGGAAAGAAGGTAATACCAGAAAAATGTTTACCCAGGGTTTTATTAACGACACGAAAGCTCTCAACTGTGAACTCTCATGGAACAGTGTATGACTCACTAGGTCACTAATTGAGAGGTTAGGAGAACCCACCAGTCACGTTCAAGAGGAAGAGAAGAAGCAGTCTCCTCTTACTATGATTTACAGCCTCAGAAAGCCAATGGAAGATCTCTAGGAGTCAGGATTCACTCACTGACAATAGATTTGAGGTTATTTTGTTGTTTCTATTTATTTTTCTTGTTGTGATGTCAAATTGGATCTGACAGCACAGGTGGAGATGGCTCCTCCTTCTCCAGCAGAGCATCTGGTGGATTCGAACCTCGCTCCTTCATGATTGCAGTGCAGCCTCTTTGCCACTAGGCCATCAGAGCTCCCTTTGTTGGATTTTTTTAATGAATTATAACAAACATTGCAACGAATGGCAATTCTAGAACACTTAACTGTGCTCTTTCTAAGTCTGTACCTATACCACGAAACAGCATTCAAACAGAATAAGGGGATATTAAAAGATTTAAAAACAGAAAAAAAGGTGTGTAAAGGATTATATTCTTTTATTATACTTATTCAATCTGTATGCTGAGCAAAGAATCCAAGAAATTTTATGAAGAACAGTGTGGCACCTGGATTGGAGGAAGACTCTTGAACAACCTGTGATGCATAGATGACACAGTCTTTCCTGAAAAACAGCTAGATATGAAGGACTTACCGACGAAGTCTGAGGACTTCAGCATGAATGGGACCTCAACATAAAGAGAACAGATATCTTCACAACAGGCTGGTGAGAAGCATCATGACAAATGAGCATTTTGCAATTGTCAGTGATTTCCTTTTACTTGAATCCGCAAATAACAACCACAGAAATAACAGTCACTATGTGAATCTGCTGGAAAAAACTTTTGAAAGTATTAGAAAGCAAAGATGTCACTTTGAACATTAAAGTGTGTCTAAGCAATGATGTTCAGTCTGGAGACTAAGGTGCACCTGATATAGGCTATGGTGTTTGCAAATACTCTGTATGCAGAGAGCTGGACAATGACTAGGGATGATAGAAGAAGAGTTGATGCCTTTAAGCTGTTGTGCTGGAGAAGAGTATTGAATGGGCTGCTAGGAAAACAACAAGTTCATCCTGGAGAGGGTGAAGCCAGGCTGCTCCTTGGAGGCATGGATTCTGAAGCTCCATCTGACATACTTTAGAGATTGCAAGGAGTGATCAGTCCTTGGAGAGGGATGTCATGTTTAGGATGGTGGAGGGACAGCGCAGGAAAGGAAGACTTGCGATGAGATGGATTGATTCAGTCACTGGGGTAAAGATAGTAGGTGTCGGAGACATTAAGATTGGCAAGGGATAGAGCAGGGTTTAGGGCTGTTGTACATAGGGTTGCTATGAGTCATAGGCAACTCGATGGCACATAAAAACAACAACAATCCAAACCCAGAGACTTCTGGTGACATCACCTGCAGGGATTTGCATTGCTAAACCAAAACAACACTGTGGAAGAAAGCTAGATAATCCTCACCCATGCTATTTGTAGCCTTGGAAACACAACAGAGGGTTAGCTATGAGTCAGTTCTGATTTGATGACAATGAATGAACCCAAGCTATGATATTTTCAACCACTTGGTATGCATACAGAAGCTGGACTATGAATAAGAAAGACTGAAGAAGAATTGACACATTTCAATTAAGATATTAAGGAAGAATATTGAATAACCCATTGATGACCCAGAAGAATTATTTGAGGAGCAATGATATCAATTTGAGGACAAAGGTGCACCTGATTCAGGCCATGATTTCTTCATTTACTTGTCATACATCTAAGAGATTAACAAGGAATAAGGTTGACCAAAGAAGAATTGATGTCTTTGAGCTGGTGTTAGAGAAGATTACTCAACATCCCATGAACTGTCAAAAGAACAAACAGATATGTATTGTAGAAGGTGTAACCAGAGTGCTCCTTGGAGACAAAGATGATAAAGCTTCTTCATACATACTTTGGACTTATGTTGCTGCTATTATTTGCCACCAAGTTGGAAACAACTCATAGGTGACTCTCTAGTGGGTTTTCTGAAGAAGTAAATCATATGACAGGAAATTGCCTGTCTTTTTCCTATGGAGCAACTGGTGGATAAACCTCATGCCTTTGGGATTGCAGTGCAGCTTCTTACAATTAGGCCGCCAGAGAAAAACAGACATATTGCTAGGAGAGGCCATTTCATGGAGAAGGACATTATGCTTGGAAAGGTGGAGAGACAGTCAAAGAGAGAGACACCTTCAACCAGATGGACTAACATAGTGATTCTAACAATGGGCTCAAGTGTGTCAGAGATTGTGAGAATGGCACAGGATAGAAAAGGGTTCAGACCCACTGCTCATAGGTCACTGTAAGTCATACTTGACTCAATGGCATCTAACAACAACCACCAAAAGAATGACCAAATCTGTCTTGGAAGAAGTACACCCAGATGTCTAGATTTTATCCCATATACTTTGTGGGATTTTTTCTCTTGGATTTGTTTGTTTGGTTTCTCTCTCTCTCTCTCTCTCTCTCTCTCTCTCATATATTTTGAACAAATTATTAGAGAAACCAGTCCTTGGAGAAAGTCCTCATCCTTTGTAAAAGAAAGGAAGATTGTTGATAAAATGAACTTATTTAAGACATAGGTCTTAAACAACAAACTCAAACATTGCAACACTTGTGAGGTTGGTGCAGGACTTGACTATGTTTTGTCCCGCTGTGTACAGGCTGACTAGGAGTCATAGTTGACTTGATGGCACATACTGCCACCACACAGGGTTCTTATGAGTTTGCTCTGACTCAGTGACCCCTAACATTAGTACCAAGATCATATAGCTAGGAGGGAGCAGAACTGGTCTTCATACCAGAGCTGACTGAATTTCAAATTCCTGCTGATTCCATCATTGAATGCAATGTTTTCGTATCTGTGCATAATTTGAGAGGCTGAGGATTCTATATGTGAATATTTAATAAATTGCATATATATAAATGCCAATAACCAATTTCTACCTCAAAGGTCAGAAATGTCATGTTTGTCTCAAACCACTGGTCTTTAACACACTCCAGAGAAATGTTTATCTGTGTTTCAATGACTGTGCAAAGGCATTTATTTGACAGTGTGGATGACAAACTGTGGCTAACTCTGAGAAGAATGGGAATCTCAGAACACTTGATTGTGCTTATGCTAAACCTATACTTGCTGTCAGAACATAGCAAGGAAATGCTGCATGGTTTACTATTAGGAAAGGTGTATGCCAGGGATGCATCCTATCTCCACACCTTTTCAATCTATATGTGGAACAGATCATCTAGGAGGCTGGGCTCTATGAGAAGGAATGCAGCATCAGGATTGGAGAAAGACTCATCAACAATCTGCGTTATGCAGACGACACAACCTTGCTTGACAAAACAAAAGAGGACCTGAGACAATTGCTGCAGAAGTTCAAGGACTGGAACCTTCAACATGGATTGAAACTCAACATCAAGAAAACAAAGCTTCTCACCACTGGGCCAATAATTGGCAGCATCATGATAGATGGTGAAGAGATTGAGATTGTTAACAATTTCAGCTCCTTTGGCTTCACAATCAACACTATTGGTACCATCAGCCAGGAAATCAAAAGACAAATTAATTGCATTGGGAAAAATCTGCTGTCAGGGACCTCTCCATAGTACTTAAGAGGAACAATGCCATTGTAGAGACTAAGGTGTGCCTGATCCATGCCACAGTTTCTTGGCCACAATTACTTGCTATGCTTCAAAAAGCTGTATAGTTAATAAGGATAACTGAAGAAGAGTTGATGTCTTTGAGCTGTGGTGCTGGAGAAGAGTATTGACTATATCATGGACTACTAGGAAAAAAATATGTTCATTCTAGAGAAGGTGAAACCAAGGTACTCCTTGGAGGCAAGGATTCTGAAGCTCTATCTGACATAGTCTGGGCATGTTGCAAAGAGGGACCAGTCCTTGGAGAGGGACGTCATGTTTGGAAGGGTGGAGGAACAGCGCAAGAGAGGAAGACCCTGGAAGAGGTGGATTGATTCAGTGACTGGGATAATGGGGGAAACGTTGAGGAAACAGTGAAGTTGGCTCAAGATAAAGCAGGGTTCAGAGATGGTCTCTATGAGTCACAAGTAACTTGACAACACATTACAACAACAACAATATAATATCCTACTCAGAATATGTTTGTAAACTTCCCCTTTTGTTTCAAATGTTCTCTCCTAACTTCTGCCTTCACTGATAAATTTCACCACTCCAAATTGTCTTAGTCCCAGTACAGGTATCTTCTTCTATGAAAAGTCATTATTGAATGCTCAGTTTCTCAGACGGGAGCTCTGGTGGCATCGGTGGTAGGAATTCCATTGCTAAACCAAAAGATGCACCTCTAGGGCGATTAGAATCCACCAGCAGCATTGAGGGAGAAAAGTTGGGCAATCTCTTCCTGTATTATTTGCAGCCTCCGAAAACCTGTTGGAAGCTAAGCTGTAAATTAGTTCCAACTCAACAGCAATGAGAGAGAGGAAAAAAGGCTTCTCAGGATTAATATCTTGCTTTTATTGTCTAAAAAATCATTACAATACCGATTACCGTTAATAGACGGTAGTTTGTATTGTAGCAAATTGTGTCTGTTCCTTTGCCTTCAGAGTAGATAGTTGTTGGTTTTGTCTGGTGGTGTGGTACTCCACAGGGAGTACACTGCTAACCCAGAAGTCACACCTCTCTTGGGACTTTCAGGAGAAAAAAACACGAGTGGTTCTTAAGGAGGAAAAGGAGCAATCTCCTCCTGTAGGATTTGCAGCCTGGAAGAACTCAGTGAGGAGTCAGGCATGGCTTGATGAGCGAGTGAGAGAGAGAGAGAGTGGGTGAGTGAGAGGGTGAGAAGGTGAGTGGGTGAGTGGGTGGGTAGATGAGTGGGTGGGTGGATGAGTGCGTGGGTGAGTGAGTGGGTGGGCAGGTCGGTGAGCAGGTGGGCTGGTGAGTGGGTGTGCAGGTAGGCTGGTGAGTGGGTGTGCAGGTGGGTGAGTGGATGGGTATGTATTTCCCCTTCTATACATATCAATATTTTGACATATTCTCTGGGAAATTAGCCTCCACCTTGAAAATAGAGCATAAAGTTGCAATATTCTCTACTGCAAGTCCAGGCTTGAAGGCATGGTCCATGTTTGGCCAATCATTTCATTATTTCCTCTTGGAAATGTAGGTAAGACCTAAGGGTACTTTCTGCTAGAATTTGAAGAGGGAGGGATGGAAGAGGAAAGGCCTTTTTTCCCCTTTAATACTTGCCCCATTTCATATAGCCTGGAGCCTCCAGAGGGCACCACGTAGGTGAGCTCTGCATAGTAAAGAGGCAGACACAGACGGAATGGGAACAAAGTCCCCATGCGGCCAGCTCCTGACGACATTTGCTTGAACGGCTCACTCAGTGTAACTAGTATCATCCCAGATTTTCCAAGTACGTGAGCCAATAGATCTCAGGTTTCATTTACTTGCATTTAAAAATTCCCAATTACTGCATCCTAAGCGAGCATCTGGCATGTTCGAGATGCTCAGAAAACACTCATTGAACTAATTAAGCAGAATCCCTGCAAGCTGACATCTGTCCACCTGTCAAGTCCCTCACACCAAAGCCAAGGAGACGGGTAAGGTTCACACTCGTGTTGGGTTTAGGACAGTGCTTGACATGTGCTTGCTAAAGTCAGAAGGAAACAATGGCTGTCTGCACAAGACGCAATCAGAAAGAAGGTCCGTTGTGGCTGAATAATGCATGAGGTAAAAGGAACCAAGCCTGATGTTTCCAAGGTGTTGAAAACTCATGAGAGGCCTGTTGAATTTTTCTACCCATCTGTTAAGCTGCTCTTGGGGATCATCTGACAGTTTCTATGGGGCGTGGAGGGAGTGATCCTTGGAATACTGACTGAGTAGGATAAAGAAGACAAGGGTTTTCTTCTACAGTGTCCTGTTATTATTTCCCTTATCCAAATGCCTCAGTCCCTGGGCATTCTTCAAGCACAGTAGACACTTTCTGGAATGTCTGAGTAGCTTGCCATCATAATCTTCGATTTCTCCTAGCCCCGAGTGAGGGGCTGGTAGAAGCTCCACTTGGGAATTTCACAGCCAGCCAGCCTGGGGCCTGGAGCCTGGCTGAGCTGAGGCGATCTTTGCCAGGAATTAGAACAGAGAGATAGAGAACGAAATCGATTCAGCATTCCATGTGCTTGGAACTCCAACATGTGGGCTGGGAGCTGTGGGTGGGCATCTTTCCCCCACCATGTGGGATGAGGCACAGTGACTGTGAGCCCGTGAAAACCAAAGAGCGAAGCAGATGTGCAGATAGATGCAGAGAGGACGCCCTAAGTTCCCTGCTGCTGCCGTCCCTCCAGTCTTCCGTCTGTCTGTCTTTTTAGTTACTCTTTTCTGAGCCTCACTGCCTTCCTGCTCACAACTCTATATGGCACCTCTTCACTTTTATATCAGCTTTTTGTTTTGTCTTTTACTAGCCTGAATCAACATCTGTTTCAAACAAAGAAAAAATGTCATAAATAGATCATACAGTAGCAAAAAGTAAAAAAAAATCCTTCAGATAAGGAATTATCTGCATGAGAAGAAATATCTCAGTAGAAAGAAGACAAAAATTGTCAAGAAACCTTGGCAATTGGAAGCTATTAGGAAGACTTCTCTCAGCTTGAAGGAGAGGAATATAACGTTTCTCAGTCAGGCCAGCTGCACAGAACAGAAATAGCATGAACCTACTTCATGGAGTCACAGAGTGGCTGAGGGAATTCCTTCCTCCAGCCGGCAGCGGAGCCATGAAATGAATTCCCTGTTTATAAATTCCTTGGCAAATCCCATCCCATGATTTCACGATGCTGTGCGCATAGAGCAACTCACACGTGGAGAAATGGCATGTTTACAACATCTCAGACACGCAACACAAGTGTCCATTTGGTCCGTTTGTTAGTGCCCCTTATGAGAAGGGGGCATCTCCGGTGGTTTGATGGTCCTGTCCCACCTTTATATAGTTGAAAATATACATACTGGCTCATAACAGAGAGGAAAAAAAGCACGAGTATTGAGTCAAAGCCCATTAGTGTATTTTATTCTGTCACTGAAGTTGCTTACTGGCATTTGATGAAACCAAAGAGATTTTAGGTTATGAAATCTGTGTTTCCTGGTTTGGTTTGTTTTGAAAACATGTGGGGAATAATGTAGACAAACAACATCATCTCTTAAGCTTCTGGCCAGTTCTCCACAGCCCACAAATGGATTGGCATGCTTCTGAAAAAGCTAACCTTGCCCCCTTTTCCTTGTCCATTTGCTGAGCAAATGAGCTATTGCAAACAAGTGCAGTCCGTTCCTTTTAAATGCTAAAATTAAAGAGCAAGAGAGATATCAAGGAGAGAGAGAGAGAGAGAGAGAGAGAGGAAGAGAGATGGCCTTTCCCTTACTTTAATTGTAAGATAGTTATCCACTTCACTTGACATCCTTTTGAAATATCTGGACGAAAGGACAAACATTATGTTAATGAAATCTACAGATGGGACTAAGTTGGGAAACAGCGTTTTCATTATTATGGGTGACAGATCAGGCAGTCAGACTCCACATCAGAGTCTGTGAGAGGGGATAGGTGAGAGGGGAAGTTCATTTCTAGGAAAAGTCCAAGAAGCTATGGAAAATGTAAAAGATCTAAAGCACAGATGGAGGGTGAGCGGTGGACAGGTGAGCCTTGAAAACTTGTCACGCCAACATGGCCCCTGAGTAGATGGCCAATTAGAGATCCAGGAACAGTGAGGGATGACAGCAGGGCTATTTTTAGTTCCGTAAGTAGAGCCATTGTGTTTCATAACAGATAGTCTTTTCTTCCAAAACTTTAATAATGCCGCACCTGGCAAAGGGTGTTCAGTTCTGGAACAATACCAGAATGAGGAAGGGGGACAGAGGGAGAAAGGACAAAAAAAAACAACCCCCCCCCCCAAAAAAACCCCAAACACCCATATGTGAAATTTCAGGCTTGTATTTCAAGAAGGAAACACAACTACCTCTTTTTTTTAAGCAATATCTAGCAAGTTATTAGCTGTTTACATTTTTTTTTTTGGCTCGTCCCTGAGAATATCTGTAAGAATTCTGGATGTCTATTAAGCAGTAACAATGGATTCGAGTATATCAGATATGTTGAGGATGGAACAGCGTTCAGATTCATTGTGATAGTGTTACTACGACTTGCAGTCAACGCAACGCCACCTAACAACAACATTAGATATCCCAAATTTAACATATTTAAACCCAAGTTCTGGTCTCTTCCCCACCACACCTACAACAATCCCCACTCTTTCCTCAGTTCTCCTTGCCTCAGTTAAAAGAAATTTTGTTTCTAGTTATTTAAATGTTAGAACCATCTTAGATGCCATTCTCTCAAACCACACATCAAACTCACTGACAAATTTTGTTGTTTCTTCCTTCAAATAGATCTAGAATCTGACGAGGTACTGCCATCCCCCTTGCTTCCTGCATCATCCAAGAGATCAGGTCGCTGCACTTCCTTTCTCAGAAGTCTCCAATGACTTCCCAAATCGTAGTGTAAAATCTAATAAATAAAAACCCGGCATGCCTTGGCACCTTAATCTCTCTGACCACACCTTGTCCTCTTGCTTTTTCAACCGCAGCCATGCTGGCCCCTCTATTGTTCCCAGAACACACTAGCCAGGCTCCTGTTGTGTTTTGACACTTATGAGTCCCCATTCCTGGTCTCTCCTGCTCAGATACTCACATGGTTAACCCTTCAAGTCTTTAATCCCAAATTCCCTTCACAGCCAGACCTTTCCAGATCAGTCTGACAAAAAACGGAATCGTTTTCACCCAATCTTTTTGCTTTATCTTTCTTCATTGTGTTTAATATCAGGTAACATACTAGATATTTTATGTGTTTATTGTGTCTCTCTCCTCACGTACACACCCAGAATTTCCTCAGGTTGTTGTTGCTGTTATGCGCCATTGTATCACCTGGGACTCATACCAACCCTGTGTACAATAGCCCTAAACCCTGCTATAATATCCTGTGTCAATCTTATTGTCTCCGACACACCCACCCTTATTACTCCAGTCACTGAATCAATCCATCTCATCGAGAGTCATCCTCTGTTGTGCTGTCCCTCTACCCTCCCAAGCATGATGTCCCTCTCCAAGGACTGGTCCCTCCTTGCAACATGTCCAAAGTATGTCAGACAAAGCTTCAGAATTCTTGCTTCCAAGGAGCAGCCTAGTTTTACCCTCTCTAGGACAAACCTGTTTGTTTTCTTAGCAGTCCATAGTATATTCAACACTCTTCTCCAGCACCATAGCTCAAAGGCATCAACTGTCTTCACATACACACCCAGGATTTCTACCATTGTCTATGTTCACACTTGCAACTCTGCTCATAACATAGAAGGGAGTCCGCACTGAATGCCTCTTGCATGATGGAGATGGAAGCTTTCACAGTGAGAATGCTTTGTCAGAGTCAATACATTCTTTTTTTTTAATTTAACTTCTTTAATTTTTTAAGAGGACTCTCCTTAACATGTCTGAATATACAGTTAGAAGATTCCAAGAAGGAATGATTTCAGGTACAATGGAGAAGCTCTACAATTAATGAACATGTGTCACAAGAAATCAGGTTAACTTCTTCTGCTTCATCCTTGGAAATGCTGTATTTTCCACCGCAACGGCATCTCAGCGAAAACGATTGATCATCTTCATTCCAGGACATTTCTTCAAGATATATTCGAGCATCTACTGGTCCAATATTTCTTAGGTCATCTTCATGCCGCTGCAGGTCATACTCTTTTTTTGTCTCTTCACTTCCTAGAATCTTCTATGCCTGATCAATTTCAATGAACTTTTTTAAGCATTCCTCCATTGTTCCTGCTGGCAAATCTGCACTTTGTTTGTCTGAATGATACTGTTATGGGGATTTTGGTGGTGTAGGAAGTTGTGCTGGAGCAAAGTCAGCACCTCTGTCAGTTTGAATCCACCTGTGGTTCCTCAGGAGAAAGATGAGCAACCACCTCCCACGCGATGTTCAGTCTCTCAAAAACTTGCTGGAGAGATAGCATTTAAATGAGCTTCTGATATTTTTGTTTTAAGTCGGACACACTTGCAGATGGGTCTGCACCTAGAATGCTGCACCAATCCTTTTTTGGTATCTGCTCAATAGCCATCATCCACTGAACAGTGGCCTGCTTCCAGATTAGCTCACTCGAGCTCTGCGCCAGAAGTCAGAGTCAATACATTCTTAAAAACACTTATGTTCCAATCCGAAGAGTACTCCTACATCTACGGTAGAGACAGGCATGATTGTTTAAGTAACCTTTTGTATATACAGTGATGGATATGGATCTACTGAAAAGAGACAAAATAGCATTGTTTTGTTTTCAAAGCTGGTATCATCTCTAACTAAAAGGAAGCTCTGTTATTTTGTTTTTTAATCAATAGGCAATATATTTTAAGAAGTATGCAAAGGCTAAGCTGCAAAAAAACCCCACAATATAAATTCACAGATAAAGGAACATTAAACACAGGAAGTGGGGGGGGGGGTTACTCAACAAATATGAGCCCACCTTATTTATTGGGTAATCAAAGCAAATGAGGCTTTGATTCAATAGGAAGGCACTAAGGAGTTAGGAGAGAGAGAGAGAGATGCCAGCCATACCTAGAAGCAGAGCCTTGGGGAGAGAGAGAGAGAGAGATGCCAGCCATACCTAGAAGCAGAGCCTTGGTGTGAAACTACTCACTGTTATTGTTGTTAGGTGCCATTGGGTGGCCGGCAACTCATAGCAAGCCTATCTATAGTAGCTCTCAACTCTGCCCTATCCTGAGCCAATCTCACCATCTCTGACACACCCGGCTCCATAACCCCAGTTATTGTATCAATCCAACTCATCTAGGGTCTTCCTCTTCTGTGCTGTCCCTCCACCTTTCTAAGCATGATGTCCTTCTCCAAGGACTGGCCCCTCATGACCATATGCCCAAAGTATGTAAAATGTAGTTTCAAAATCCTTGCCTTCAAGGAGTATCCTGGTTTTACTCTCTCCAGCACAGATCTATTTGTTTTCTTGGTTGTCCATGGTATTCTTAATACTCTTCTCCAGCATCACAACTCAAAGGCATGGATTCTTCTGTCATCCTTAGTCATCGTCAAGCTCTCACATGCATTGCAAGTAATTGTGAAGACCATGACCTGGATCAGACAGATCTTGGTCTGTAGATGGACATCATTGCTCTTCAGCACTCACTCTGAAGAGGTCCCTGATAGTAGACAAAAGATGTAATTCATCTTTTGATTTCCTCACTGCTGGTGCCAAGAGTGTTGATTGAGTGCTGCTGATTATTAAGTGAGCACAAATAAACTGGTGTTTGCCTTGATTATTGCTGACCCTTTAAAAAAAATGAAGCTCCTGGAAAGAACACTGACTCTGGAATCAGACAAGAGCTAACGTGGTGTCAGGAAGGGTTCGCAAGCTTCATCTACATCAACTCATTTACTATTCATAATAACTCTTGCTGATTTTTATTGTATGTGTCATCATGTTGGAGCCAATACATAGCTGACTCTCCAGTAGATGGTCAGGAACAGTAATTTCCCTAGAATTAGATTGTCCGTCTTCTCCCATGAAGCAGGTGATTTATTCTGCCTGCCTTTGGATTGGCTATGAAACTCCATACCCACCAGGCCCCTTTAACAACATTAGGATGTATGAATTCTGATCTCATTTTTATTTCTATGTTATGCATGAGAATAACAAAGCAAAGAAACTTTAAGAAACTCACGTTCAACTGCCATCAAATCAGTTCTGACTGACCCTCCATAAGGTCTTGTCAATTGTACAGGAAAGAGACTGCCCATCTTTTTGTAGAAGAGCCAATGATGGATTTAGACCTCTAGAGACGAAGCCTTTGTGCTTAACGGTGTAAGTCAATATGTACTACACCACCGTTGAAAGTATTTGTCCAGGTTACATTTCTTCTTCTTCTTCTTTTTTTTTTTTATTTCAATGACCATCTACAGAGATTTTGGAATTCCATTCAGTCATTGTTGCACTTTTCTCCCCGCCCACTCCCCTCCTCCCCCATTCGCTCCTCTCCTTGAAAAGCAAAATAGAAACTCCTTCATTGGTACACAATCCCCCCCCTCACACCCCACCAACCCCTCCCTCACCCCAAATATAATCCACTCTGCAACCCTCATTCCATACTCTTATGATAAACATAATGCCCTAAGATATAATACTTTAAAACTATTCTCTTCCTCATAGACTTCAATGCAGTAAACATAATTTATCCACTTTTTGTCAGTCTTACCCCACCCCAATGTCAGCCTCATTCTACAACAGTGACACCATATAACATTCCAGGTTACATTTCTTAAGAGATAGATTTTAGATTTTGTTAAGCCAAACAGATCTGGCTTCAAGTTCATGTTTTTATTCACTATGTCAGAAGTCCTCAAACATTTTCATTTCAAGAACCTTTACATCCCTAAAAAAATATTGAGGATCTCAAAGAAGTTGACTTATGGAAGTCATAACTATCAACATTATTAAATGTTGATATTAATAAAATCAAAATATAACTGAGAAGTTCTGAAAATGCTTATCAATTTTTCATAAAAAAAACAAACTCATTATGTGTTAACATAAATAATGAGATTTTATGAACAGATTTATATTTTCCAAAAGGAAAAAAAATTAGTGGAAAGAACAGCATTCATTTCCATCCAATATTTGGCATAATAGAAGGCAGCTTGATTACCAAGTCTGTTTCTGCCTTCAATCTCGTATACCATGTGGTTTTGATTGAAATACATAGAGGTACAGATATAAAATTTACACAGATATAAAACTGAAAAAAGAGGGGAGTAATTTAATAGGTGTTTACCAATAACTGTAGCTATTTTTTTTATAGTACATGAATTTGACTAATGATATTTTCACAAAAGTTGGTGACAATGTGGAATCTCAGATGCTCTCAAATGAACTTTTCATGCTCGGTGATGTAAAACTAGAGGACTAATACACACTTCCAATGGATCTGTGCATGAGTTTATAATGTCATGCATCGGACCTTTGGAAGGTAGTGAATGAATTCTGCAGATCTTCCAAATTATTTTTAAAAACAAGTTCACTAATATTAACACTGAGCTCATAAAGACAGTTTTAAACTGGGAAGCTGACAAGGTCATGACAGTGTATACAAGGTTTCAAAAATTCTAATTTTTACTTCAAAGAGTTTTACTATTGGCAACAAATACCTTCACGTTATTTCCCTAGAAGTCTTTATGAGCACTGATATGTCATGTACTTGTAGGCATTAATTTCTAGCTACAATTGTGAAACTTTGATGTATATGAATGTGTTTCTCAGAAATCCCTAGATACCTAGGGAGGAAAGGCACTTCACTTTAGACTATTAGCATTATTAACAGAGAGTTAAATATTTTGCTAAGGCCGCATCAGCTTTCCTCGCCATTGCTTTTATGTTATCATTGTAAATGTCAACCTAACCAAAGAAAGTCAAAGAACATCTTAGCATTATTCAGTCTTGATCAAAAGCATCAAGCCCACTGCTGTTGATTCTGACTCAAGACAGCCCTCCACCAGATTTCTGATGCTGTAAATCTTCACAGGAGCGGATAGCTGGAGATTCAAACCACTGACCTATTGGTAGCAGCCCCACACATGACCCTCTATCCTACCAAAGTTCCTTGCTTCTGACAAGGCCGCCTGAAATGGTCTCAGAAAACGCTTGAGGGGTTCACAGCCACACTTTGGGAATCACCACACAATCCATAGATCTTTCAGATCTGTGTCCTACCTCTTAAAGTTGTGTCACTTGAATATCTACTAGCTTCAGGTTTCCTCACCTTTAAGTTGCAGATGTGAATAAATAACTCTGCTCCCGTGAAGTTATTTTGAAAATTGAGAGAATTCTGGGTTAAGCTCCTGCCCAACACTCTGGCACACAGCTGCTGCTGAGTTGGTTCTGAGTCAATGAAACAAAGCTCCGTTCTGCACCACCTTTGTGATCTTGGTGTGCTTGGACCCATGGTTGAGGGTATGGTGTTAGTTCATCTCCATCTTTTTGAAGATTCCTTAATTTTCACAGACTCTCCATTTTATCAGCTGTGATGTTTTAGGGATCTTTCCTGCTAAGATGGTAATAGTAAGTGAGTTGAAGTATTGCCATCTCTGCTTCTAAAGAGTATTTTTGTTGTATTTCTTCTTCTAAGACTGATTTGTTAGTTTATCCCACAGTCAACAGTATATTCCGTATTCTTTGTGCACACCACAATCTGAACACATTAATGAGTCTTCTGTCTTCTTTTTTCATTGTCCTGCTATCTCATGCAAATGAGGTAATTGAAAAGACCATGCCTTAGGTCAGGCACAACTTAGCCATCACATTGACATCTCTGATCCTTAAAACTAAGGAACCCTGAGTTACTTAATGCAAAGCACATTGCTTGTTTTCTTAAGTACTGCTTCTGTGCATTTTGATTATTGATTCAAGTAAAATTAAACAACTAACAATTTCTGTTTCTTCTTATTGCTCCTTAGTAGAAGTTATAAAAGTGAGAGTTATCAACCTTCATCCAAGTTTGTAACAAGTTACTGGCAAAGCTGAGCCTTAGACTTGTATTTATTGATTTCTGTGTAGAGAAGAACAAGTCCCCATATGACTTCTGTAGTAACAGGGAGCAAAGTAGCTAATGCAATTGGTTCAGTTGTTTCCCTGGTTAAATGGTGTGATTTATATGAGCTGTGTGTTAGAGACGGTCAGAATGGCACAGGATAGGGCAGGGTTCAGATTTCTCAGAGTCAATGTGAGTCATAGTTAACACGCTGGCTCGTAACAACAATCACCTGAGCTGCACGTGGGCCATGACTTTGCTGCTTACCAACTATGTGACCATATGCATGTTACGTCTCTAAGCCTCAGGTTTCTTCACTGTAAAACTGGACAATAATAGCACCTACCTCAAGATGTTGATATGGGAATTAAATGACATAATGTACAATAAAGTATCAGTCTCAAATAAATATTCCATAATGGTTATTGTTGTTACATTACATCAAGTCAAAATTGACCTATAACTGCCCCTCCAGTAGGTTTTCAGAGGCCATAAATCACATGGGAGTTTCCATGTTCTTGCGATGGTGAATAATGCCACTAGGAACACTGGTGTACAAGACTCCATGTGTGCCTCAGTTCTCATTTTCTCTGAGTATATTCCAAGCAGTGGAATATCTGAGTCCTATTGAATCTTTATGTTCCGCTTTTTTGAGGGAATGCCAGACTGCCTTCCAGAGTGGCTATACCATTTTACAATCCTACCAACAATGTATAAGAGTTTCTATCTTGCCACATCCTCTCCAACATTTATTACTTGCTGTCCTGCTAAACTTTGCCACTGCTACTGGGGTAAGATGGTATCTCATTGTGGTTTTTATTTGCATCTCTCTTATTGCCAATGATTTGGAGCATTTCTTCTTGTGTCTGTTGGCCATTTAATGTCCTCCTCCGTGAAAAGTCTTTCCGTTTCGTTTGCCCATTTTGTAATTGGATTATCACTCTTTTTCTTCTGGAGGCCCTGTAGGATTCTCCAAACTTTCATTATGAGACTTTTGTCTGAGATGATATTGCCAAATGTTTGTTCCCAGTCAGTAGGTGTAAGAGGATCCAAGGGGGGAGGGGCTTAAACATAGGGTCACACAATTTGATGCGTGGAGGGAAAGGTTGGTAAAGGAAAGGGGAAAGGTCTGGAGTGAAAAGCAAGGTATATGAACTTTATGAACTCTGCACTTAAACCAGTATAAAATTTTTTTTTTTCAATCACACAGGAAAAGATTGTCCATGCTTGTGGATTTGAACTGTATACATTGGCATCAGCAGCTGCTTGTTATAGTAATCCTATTATTATCTTCATCTCAACTCAATATCACTTCCTAATGAACGTCTCTTCTGATTGACTAATGAAGGTCCCCATTTTAAGATCTAAAAGCTCCCATTCTTCCCCTTCCCAAGACTTACTACAGCTATTGTGGTTGTTGTTGTTATGTGCCACCGAGTCACTTGCGACTCATGACGATTCTATGTACAACAGCCCTAAACTCGGCTCTGTCCTGTGCCAATGGCACTGCCTCTGATGCACTCAACCCGATTGATTACCTCAGTCACTGAATCAATCCACCTCATAGAGGACCTTCCCTTCCTGTGCTGTCCCTCCAAGCATGATGTCCTTCTCCAAGAACCGGTCCCTTGTTAAACATGTCCAAAGTATGTTAGAGCCTTAGAATCCTTGCCTCCACGGAGCCGCCCAGTTTAATCCTTTCCAGGATGAATTTGTTTACCTGGCAGTCCATGGTACCCTCAATACTCTTTTCCAGCACCTCAGCTCAAAGGCATCAATTTTCCTCCTACCCTTATGTTATTGTTGTTGTTGTTAAGTGCTGTTGAGTCATAGACGACTCATAGCGACTCTATGAATGAAAGACCTGAACATTTGTATAACTTACATCATTTCTCTAAGATCATAGAGTTTCTGGAGGCAAGCTATTGTGGAAGTGGATGCCACTCCTGCTTCCAAGTTTGTTTTAATCCAGAAGCTCCACCAAACACTGTCCACCATGGGTAACCATTATTGTATTTGACACATCAGTGTCACAGAATTCAGCATCACTGCAACCATGAGTTACCTCTGTACAGCAAAGGGACAGACCAGTGTTATACCACTTAGAAGAATGTTTGACCAAAAATGATTAAAACCAGGCCTGAGAGTCACAGATTAAAATCACCCACCTTTGGCTTGGTAGTGTCGCCTTATGTCCACTAGACCAACAGAGGTCTCTCTATTAGATATAAAGATGGTTGAAATAAAATCAACTTCAACTCTTGCCAATCTCATGTACAAATGAACAAAATATTCTCAGTCTTGCATTATCCCGTCATGTTTCAGTCTACTGTAGAAGTTACTGAACCAATTTACTAAGAGTCCTCACACGAAGTCCTCCTTCAGCCATCAATCTGTCCCACTGTCATGTGCAAAGCAAGCAAGTTGGACAAGGTTCTTTTAGGATCTGTAGGTGTTTTCAGTGGCTTATGGTCAGCCCTTTCTTGCTCATCCATCTCAACTTGAAAGTTCCACTGAAGCCTATTCACCATGGATGACCCTACTGCCATTTGAAAGATTCGTGGCTCTACTTTCTGCATCACAACAGGCACAGACCAGTGGGGGGGGGTACAATATCACACTTACATATTTGACTATTTGGCTGTCACTCTCATGAGGAGCTATGGTCACAAAAGAAAGGAACATACCTATTTGTTCACCTTCTTTTTTAATCTAACACCTGGTGCAATGCCAAGTAGAAAGTGGATCCCCAATACTTATTAACTGCATGGATAAATGAAAGGAATAATTTATAAATTGGCAAAAAAGATTACATTATTTAATTTTTCTCAATTTCCTCTAGCATCTTGTTACTCAATGAATGGTACTATTGGTTACTATCAAACAAATACAAGCACCAACAACTAAAGACAGGGAGAAGGAGAGGAAATTTCTAGCAACTTTGGCAGTCAGAAATTGATTGAACATGAAATTAAGATTCATTAATAATAATTCGTGACTGGAATGTAAGAGTTGGGGACAAGGGAGAAAGGCCGATAGTTGAAAAACATGGACTTAGTGACAGAAATGAGGCTTGTGATAGAATGACAGAATTTTGTGTAAGCAATGATTTATTCATTGCAAATACCTTTTACAAAAAAAAAATACAAATGGTGACTATACCCATGGACTTCACCTGATAGAATACACAGGAATCAGATTGATTACATCTGCAGGAAGAATCGTTGGAGAATCAGCTGTGAAAACCAGGCCAGATACTGAGTGTGAAACAGACTATCAACTAGGCATGTGTAAGTTCAAACTGAATCTAAAAAAAATGAAAACAAATGCACAAAAACCAAAATATCACCTTGAGTCTATCACTCTTGAATATAAAAACCATCTCAAGAACTGATTTTAGGTATTCAACACTAATGAATGAAGACCAGATGAACTGTGGGATGGTATGAAGAATATCATCCATGAAGATACATTATATTGGTCATTACAGGAACAGAGGAAGAATACCAAGATGATAATGCACTAGAACACTGAGAAGAAGTAAAAAAAAAAAAAAGGAGAAGAAATGAGGAATTTAAAGGGTTGAACCGAAGATTTCAAAGGGCAGCTTTCAAAAACAAAACAAAGGACAATGAAATGTGCGAAAAGCTGGAGTCAGAAAAATCAAAAGGGAAGAACTTGTTCATCATTTCTCAAGGTGAAGGAACTGAAGAGCGGATTCAAACCTCGAGCTGCAATACTTAAAGATGGTATGGGCAATAATGAATGATCCAGGAAGCATCAAAAGAAGATGAAAGGAATATACAGGCACAGTCACTGTATCAAAAACAATTGGCTAACACAGAATCTTTTCAGGAAGCAGAATATGATCAATAACCAATAATAATAATGGAGGAAGTTAAAGCTGCTCTGAAGGAATCAGCAAAAAATAAGGCCCCAGGAATTGATGGAATACTGACTGATGTATTTCAGCAAATACAGCCCTGTATATGCTCACCAAGCCGTGCCGAGAAATCTGCAGGACAGCTACCAACTGATTGGAAAAGATCCATATTTATTCCCATGACCCAAAAAAGATAATCCCAAATTTCTCCTTAGAGGCAAGGATTTTGAAGCTCCATCTCACATAGTTTGGGCATGCGGCCAGGAGGAACTAGTTCTTAGAGAAGAACATCACACTTGGAAGGATGGAGAGACAGCACAGGAGAAGAACAGCCCTGATGAGATGGATTGACATGATAACTGGGGTAATGAGGGTAGGTGTGTTGAAGTCAATGAGACTGGCTCTGGACAGGGAAGGCTTCAGAGCTATTACACACAGGGTCTCCATGCATGAATCGCAGGTGACTCAATTCCACATAACAACAAAGAATGTAGTTATTAGGAGTTTGTTGGAAATGCAGAGTCTTGGGCTACATCCCAGACGTAAAGAATCAGAACATATACTTTTACAAGATCCTCAAGTGGTTGATGTATTCATTGAAACTATCAGAAATATTTGCATCTGTTTCTCTTTCAACAATTCCTATCAGAGAGGGCAAAGAAAGGGAAGAGGAGAAGAGCATCATTAATTTCCCTACTAAAGCAGTCTCCCATCTACAATCCAGGTCTCACTGTGGTTCCAATACAAACATTATTAGAAATATTACCATTTCTAAAACCAGCTGCATTTTTTTCAGCCTGAACCAGGCTCTTATTTCCTATGCACATCTGATTTCTTCCAGACTATTTTGGACTCAACTGAATAATTTATTTCTGAGACTGTACATCCTAAAATATTTTCTGGAGGAGATAGAAAAGACCATGTGTGCCCACTCCTGGAAAAATAGCCCCAAACCATGAAATAGGGTGTCATTTTAGTTAAAGAGTTGCAAAATTTGAATGCCTTCTTGTCTACCACAACCTCAGAAACAAGAGAGAGAAACACACATCAAAACCTCCTCTTTGCTAAAGCAGCAAATTGATCCCACTCCAACAGCCCAAAGAGAATATAAAAATATGCATTGTACCCAGCTGACCCTTGGAAAAATTACAGTCTAGCTTTTTAATGAAAAGTTTATTATTTTTAGATTTTATTCCCATGTTTGAATGGTAAAACACATTCATCATTGCATAATAATATATAAGAACTCCAAGAAATTCAAGCTCTAAATGCTTTCTTTTCCTATGCTCTGGTTTATACACTCTGTGGGACCTATTGTTGGAATTCCCTTTGTTTAAATGTCCTCTGTACCCAAGGGAAGAACTAAGTTTGGCTCAAAACGTCCTGCATTTCACTTAATTGGGTCCTTCCCTCACTGCCTTCACATGGCAAGACCTGAATTGAGAGCTGATGATTGTCAAGTGGCACATGAATTTGCTGCTCCTCTTCTGCCCTAACTTCTTACTTGGCCAGGACTCTCCTCTTTCTCCTTCCATCTTCCTCAGACACAATAAATAATTGCTGCAGAGAAATAAAGAAGCTTCTGATTTTGCCTCTGGGGACTCAACTTCCAGAGTGGGTCCAACTCTGTGCGCATGGAGGTGCCTCTTGTCATTTCACTCCCCAATCTACCTAGATCACTGCATTGAAGGAAACAACTGGCACAAGAAACAGATATAAGCTGGAATGGTAACTGTTCTATGGGCTTTGCTAACAAATGATCAGAGAACCGCTTCCCACCTATACACACAGCAAATATAGTATCATGGATTAACAGAGTGAGTGACAGTCACGAAGCAAAGACTTTGCTTTTACAGAGTCCAGAATATGAATTCTGTCTCTGATAAAGCTTAGCTTTGCATTTTGGGGTAAAATGCATTTAGTCATCTGAACCTCATTTTCTTTGTCTTGAAAAAATATTCTTTATTGGGCAGGGAGAAAAATGCAACAATGAATGAATGGAAATCCAAAATTTGGAAATGCAAAATTGCTGGTAAATGTTCATAAAATTAAAAATAAAATTCTATACATATTAATATTTTTAATAGCAACTTTGTGAGGATTAGAGGAGCCCACTGCATGGAGCACTTGGCATTGTTGGCAGTCCTCAAGAATTGTTGTCCATTCCTGTTATCACTACCCTACTGAAGGTACTGTATTCTCATTGACCCTGAAGTTACTGAAAAGAAGGGAAGAGAAGGAATAAAAGAAAAATTAAAAATGGTGACTGAGTCCTCATCTGCAAGTGTACCTTCAAGAAAACCTGTCAAGAACAGCATCTTACTATTCTTGATTCCATGGTTATGAAAGAATTCTCTTTTCAACCCAAAGTTTACTGCTTCTTGCTTTTCCATTAATTATTTTAATTTGGTTCCTGGGTGGTGCAAATGATTAACATTATTGGATGTTAACCAGAGGGTTAGAAGTAAAGTCTGGGAATCTATTTCTGAAAGATCACAGCCATTGAAACCCTTCTGGAGTAGAGTTCAGCTCTTTTGGGTTTTTTTTCCTACTAGTTTATTTACAAAATTTGAATACATGGTTTTCAAGAACAAATTCTTTCAATTTCCCTCATTCCCCCAGTCAACAAATTGTACAACCCCATAATTAATGCCCCCTCCCTCTGCACATCCTCATCCCTCTGCTTCCAACCTCTCCCACCCCTCTTGGATCCTTATACTCATTCTACAATAATGGTTTTATGCAATATTTATCCTTGTGGGACTTAGTTCTGCTCTTAAGAACAGAGGAACCCTTGAGCTGCACTTAACCCGATGGTGACTGCTTCATGGGTGTGGTGTGTTTGTTTGTTTGAGGGGTTTATTTTCTCCTAGTATAATAAACCAACAGGTGTTTTATCTCTAATAGCAAACCACAGAGACAATCAGGAATACAAATGGTAGCTGTTTGTTATTTTTGTCAAGATTTTTATATTCTGTGTCATATATATACACTCAAGGGGTTCTGGTAGCTTAATGGTAAGCAATTGTGCTGCCAATGCAAAGGTACACCAGCTGCCTCCTCCCTTGTGATTTCCTATCTCTGGAAAGTTGCTGGAGAGTTATCTATGGCCTCTGTTTCACAACAGCGTTACCCACCTGGTAAACGCTACTGGTGCTTCTCCTATATTATAAAAATAACTTTTCCTTACTGCCTGACATCCAGACGCTTCACTGCTGTCCCAGACACAGCTCTGGAGGACTCGTATATCTGAATGAAGATTTGGAGCTCTCTCCTTTGCTGGCAGATCGCTGTCCCGGAGCACTGCCTCTTTCCTGTTGTGCTCTGGCTGAGTTATCAGAGAACTGATGTTGAGGAAGGAGCGCCCTTGGAGAGACTGATGGGGAATCAGGAAAAGGAGTCTTAATCCACAGAGATCTTGGCGCCAGGCTTCAAAGACAATCTCTAAACTGTAGCAAAGACAAGATACCGCCTCAAGGTGCTTGTCAAGCTCTGCTTCTCCAGCAGTGAAATTTTAAGAACTCAAAGTCCAGGCTAACATGAAGGGAATCCTCCTACAGTCCTTCAGCACGCTGACAAATGAACCTGGCTTGCCCAGAGTGAGTGTGTGAGGGGTGGGCTGGGTAGATGAGAGTAGATGGAAAGTTAGAGACATTACTGCTGTTCCTTGATTTAAGCATCATTCAATTCCAAATGTCCTCATTCACTCTGATTTTTACATTCTGTAAAACATGTACTTTTGTTTACCTTTCTGTTGCTTCAGTACTAGCAAACCACTAGCAGTTTCATTGTACATTTATTTTATGAACATTGGCAAGACCTTAGCGTTTACTTAACTAGCTCTGGTAACCCTGTGGTTAAGGCACTTGGCGGATAACCAAAAGGTTGGTGGTTCAAACCTACAAGCCACTATGTGGCAGTCTGCTTTCATAAAGATTTATCACCTCATAAACCATATGAAACAGGTCTACTCTGTTGTCCTGAGTCACTGCAGGGGGAATAAACTCAATGGTAGCCGGTTTGGGTTTGGGTTTATACGTACTTAACTACTCTTTGTGAGCCCCAGGATACTCCCACAGTGGTTAGAAACAGTGACTGCACATGTGAAGGCACCAGGCTGTACCTCACATCAAGTCATTCTGAACCTTCAGCCTGAGACAGAAGTGTCAGAAGTTTAGTTAAAGCCACCCCAGGTGACTTTAATGTGTAACCATGATGGGGAGTGAATGTCTTAGTTTCAGGAGTGTGTGAGCAGGTAAGGGAGTAAAGAAGCCTTAACATAACCTTGATATAACTCAAGCAGGATTCACAGACCTGATCTTTGCACTGAGCAAATTAACTAGGTACTGTGGATGTTCTCTGCCTTGCTACAACCTTTTCCATACCATAGGAAATAGTTTATATAAGGTCAAATTTGCTTTTGGTGAATGTCAAGTACCATAGGAAGCTTAGAGGACAATCTCACAACCCTCATCTTTCTTTAGAGCTTCACATTCCGAAATGTCCCCACATTCTCTGTAACAGGTTACTAATACAGGTTATTAAAGATGACAATGCAATTACTATTATTGTAACTTGTTGCGTGCCACTGACTTGGAACCAACTCATAACTGACCCTCCAGCAGGTTTTCAGAGGCTGTAAATCTCACAGAAGAGACTGCACATCCTTCTCCTCTGGAATAACTGGTGGATTTGAAGAGCATGCCTTTGGGATTGCAGCACAGGCTCTTACCACCAGGATACCCTATTCATGGAGTGTCTATGCTGGCCCTGTATGGTGCTAAGTGTCGAAGACACATCTCAAATGTAATCTTTACATAGGCACTAAAGAATATATTAGCATTCCTATAGTACAGATGAGACTTACAGAAGTTAAATGAGTGCCCTGAAGCTAAACAGCTAGCACACTACAGAAGTGGGAATACAAATTGAAGCCGATGATTTGCAATCTCATTTAGCTTGCAGAGATGCATTAGGTAAATGAGGCAATGTTCTGCTTTTTAGTTAAGATTTTTATTATTTTATTTGGGCACCCCCAGAAATTGCACAATCATAGGTAAACAAATTTGAAACATTGCCCGCATAGACTGGTATAGAAATCAAATACAAGACAAGTGTACTGGGCATGTTAGTGGATGTAAAAAATGCTGTTGGAACACAAATAAGGAAGTAATGAATTTTGCCTGAGTGGGGAGGGTGGTGTCAAGGGAGGCTACAGGGAGCAGAAGATATTTTGGGGGTAGGCTTTAAAAGCTGAGCAGAAGACTTCCAGGTAGAAAGGGAGGAAGTTTAAAAAAAAAGGTAGAGAAACACACACAGGCATCAAAATGTGGAGGATTCTGAGAGAAATGATCCACCTCTATCAGTGGTTCTCAAAACTAAATGTGCACAAAGAAATGATGAGCTATGTGGGCTTAAAGATGGCACCGAGAAAACTTACATTTTGATATTATATTGATAAGTATTGATAAGTGAGAGAAACCAGTCTGAAAACGCCACATGTATACAGTTCCAACTACATGGTGTTTTGGAAAGGACAAGACTCTGGAGACATGGAAAGATCAGTGTTGGCAGGGAAGGGTTCATGGAAAGGGCGAAGCCATTTTAAAGGTATCCAAACTACTCTTCACGATGCCATAATGACAAACACCTGCAATCAGGCATTTGTCAAAACGTAAAGGGATGTACAAACCCCTGAAGTAAACTGTGGACTTGAGTCAATAATAATGTGTCATTATTGGCTCACCATTTGTGGAGAACATACCACACCAGTGCAAAATGTTAAGAAAGGGGTAAATTCTGGATAGGGCCTGGAAAGTACATGAAGAGTCTCTATCGTTTTATGTCATTTTTCTATAATCCTAAAACAAAGTGTTTTAAATTTTTCAAAATTATTAAGTGTGCATCAGGGTCACCCAGAGGCTTTGGAAACATATTGCTGACCCGTATAGGACCCCAGACTAAGCAGACCCCTCAATTTGCATTTCTAATCGGTTCCTACCAGGGGCCATACTTTGAGGGCCCTTGATCTGCACAGGAGATCTGTCTGCACAGTGGTTAAAACATTCAGTTTCTATCCAGAAAGTCAGCTCTTTTAACCCATCATCTACTACACTAGAGAAAGAACAGCCAGCCGCCCCCATATAGGTTTGCAACCTTGGGAGTTCTATGAGGCAAATTTACTCTGTCTTATAGGGTTCCTGCTGTTGTTGTGTGTCTCAAGTTGAAACTGCCCATAGGAGCCCATCCATTGGGTTTTCAAAGTTAATAAATCGCATGAGACGAGAATACCCATCCTTCTCCTGTGGAGCAGCTGGTGGGTTTGAACTTCCTACCTTTGGGACTGCAGTACAATGTCTTATCACTAAGCCACCAGAGTGGAAATTATATCATTGGGTCTGGTTTTGGTTTGGTCTATATTAAAGAATTACCCAGAAACCCTACAGACTGTGCCTGTGAGTGTGGGAGAGAGACACATGCCAAAAGCTGAAAGACTTGCACCAAAAGAAAATTCCCCAAAGAAATGAGGATTTTCCTACAAAAGGTGGTTAGATTTTATTGTTGGTCTTGGGAGCAGTTCATACTAAAGCTGTCCAGGGAGAGGAAGCAGAGAAACCACAACGTGGGGCTGGAGCGAGGGAACGTGGGGTTTTACTGTCTCTCTGTCTCATCAGTGCCCTATTCACAGGAGTGAGGGAGGCCTGGGGCTGGAGGGGCAGAAGCACACAGGCACTTTTGTTCGATGAGGGAGCGCATGCATCCAGCTCATGGGGAAAATGGTACTTTTCACAGCTCTTTCTCCTTTCCCATCCAGTGTTGCTGACCACAGGTGAGTTCCTGTATTTATCATCAAGATGATCTGGGGGCCATCAGAGGCCATGGGAACATGCCCCAAAGGTTCTTACATGCAAAATAGCAAAAAGTATGAGCCTGCCAGGCTGGATAGAGCTGGGAGAGGCGGCATCCTTGGTAAATGCTTCCTTTCACACTATTGCTAATGCAATTACCGCACTTTGCTCATTTACCAGCATGGAAAACTTGGGCTGCAGCTACTACTGTGCTACATTCCATTCACAGTCAGCACCTCAGGTCTCCCTCCCTGTGTCTCCCTTCCTCCCTCCTTTATTCCTTCTCACGATCTGTCTCTCTCTTTCTCACTCAGGACCCAACTCATGGTTGAACCTCCAGCAGGTTTTCAGAGGCTGTAAATTATATGGGAGGAGAGAGATTGCCCAGTTTTCTCCTGTAAAGCAAGCAGATTCAAACTGCCTGCATTTGGGTTGGCGGTGTGAACCACCAGGCCTCCAGAACTAGCGCTCTCGCTCTCTCTCTCTCTCTCTCTCTCTCTCTCCTTCTCCCTAAGTCAGTTACCCGCTAGGTGGGCAGGTCACTGTTGCTGTTAGGTGCTTGAGTTGCATACAGCTCATATCAACCCTATGAACAGCCAACCCTTGTGCCATCCTCATCATCTCTACACACTGCAAACCATTGCTGAATCCACCGTGTTAATCTATCTTGTTGGGGGTCTTCCTCTCCTTTGCTGACCCTCCATCTTTCCAAGCATGCTGTCCATTTCCAAGGAAAAACCTCCCCTAGATACTTGTCCAAAGTATGAAAGATGAAGCATCACCACCTTTGATCATAGTTCTTCACCAATTAGTGAAAAACTATTATTAGTGAGAAACAGGAGACTTCTAGCTCCAACTCCAACTTGAAGTTACTTTGTCAGCTGGTTGTGCATTTTATATTCCTGATCTGGCCTTTCCAAACTCTGCCAAAATTGACAAAGATGCATGGGGAGTACCTATCAGAAAGGGAAAGGAAGCAGATACCATGGTTTGGATTCTGGATTCCACCTTTGTTTTCTTCCTAATGACTGGTTAATTCCCTATTTCAATCTGTTACTCTATTTCAATCTCCTGGGAAACGTGTAGAACATTTAGGGTCTATTCATTACCTGGCCAGGGAGCCCCAGTGATTTAGTGGTAAGGAGTTGTGCTGCCAACCAAAATGTTCATGGTTCGAATGCACCAGTTTCTCCATGGGAGAAAGAAGAGCAATCTCTTCCTATGCAATTTAATACCTCTGAAAACTCACTAGACTCTCTGATATGAATCGGGTCTGACTTGACATTATATCACAACAAATAGTTATCTGGCCTATATGGTGTTGGAGATCCTTGGTTTTCTTTCTGAATTTTCCTGCTATTGGCCAGGAAGGAGAAGAAGAAGCAGGAATGTCTAGAAAACAAGTATTTCCTGAGATAAGCTGAGTGTGGCACTGGAGGTTACACTGCAAGTAAGGACTTCATTTCTTTAAGGGAGTTGGACCTGTATCATCAGTATTATTAATGAGAATCTGGCCTCTTTTCTAGAGATGAAGTATTTTTGTCACCATGACTATTATCTTCACAAGAACCCAATTAGAGGAGACTGCCTCAACAGAGAAGTTTGATTAAATTCACAGATTTATTGCAAAACCACCTTGGGAGATGTGGAAAATGAGTTTCACTGCTGACCTAACTTGCTGTAAAAAAAAAAATAAATAAATCATAGTTTCAAGACTGTACCTTAGAAAATCCATCAACAACAGATCATAAAATACCCATAACCTTGCACAGAGTTTACTCTTCTCCAGAGAAGCCCGAAATGCTTCTTCCAGACTCATAATATCTCCCCAATGGGTAGAAGATAATTTCCATGTTCATGATTCACAGGGGGGAATTCTGATCTGAGGAACATAGCATAGGGAGACCAGGGCACGCAGTCAAAAGCAGGCCAAAAAAGTTTGGAATGTTTGCAAAATTTGAAACCAATTTGAACAGAGAATCTTTGTATTTGTGTCATATTTTTGTTCTGGGAAAACAGCTATAAGTAGAAATTATGAAAATGTAGTCTGATTTTCTATAAAAATGAGTACAGCAATGACAATGAATCCTTAAACCAAGGACCAGACACCTAAAATGCTACAGAAATAACCATAGTCAGCACTATACAACTTTAACTAAGACACACACACACACAAAACTTTTGCCAATGCAGATGACACAATCTTGGTTGCAGAATCTGAAGTAGACTTGTAGCACTTTCTGAAGATCAAAGACTACAGTCATCAATCAGTATTGATTATATCTCAACACCAAGAAAACAAAAGGCTTCACCAATGGAGCGATAGGTAACACCATTATAGAGAAAGAAAGGACTGAAGTTGTCAATGACTTTGTTTTGCTTGAAATCACAATCAATACTCATGGAGGTGACAGTCTGACAGTCAATAAATTAAAAGATATGTTGCATTGTGAAAATTTGTTGTCAAGAAACTCTCCAAGTTAAGAGTCAACATGTCGATTTAAAGACTAAGGTACACCTGATTCGAGTCTTAGAATTATCAACTGCTTTCTATGCATCTACAACTTGGAAAATGAATAAAGAAGACCAAAGAAAATGGATGTCTTTGAAATGGGGTGTGGGGTGTTGAAGAAGAGTATTAAATATAGTACAGACTGCCAAAAGAACAAATAAATCTGTGTTGGAGGAACTGCTATCAGGGCGCTCCTTTGAGGCAACTTATCTCAGAAACTTTGGGCACGTTATCAAGTAGGATCAGTTCTTAGAAAAAGACAGCAAGCTAGGAAGGATAGCGGTTCAGTGAAAAAGAGGATGACCCACAAAGAGATGGACTGAGAGTGATTCCAACAGATGGCTCAAGCATAGCATGAGGGTTTCACAGGACAGGGCAAGGCTTGGATCTCTTGATCATAGGGTTGCTATGAGTCGTAGTGAACCTGATGGCACAAAACAACAACAAAAATACACACACACACACACAGCACTAGTGGTCTAGTGTTAAGAAGCTGCACTGCCATTCCAAAAGTACACAATTAGAATTCATCCGCTGCTACCTAGAAGAAACAAAGATGTGCAATCTCCTCCCATGTGATTAACTGCCTCTAAAACCCTACTTGAGGGTGGGTCAGCTAATGGTCAGTTTTGACTCCACAGTACTCAAAACAACAACAACATACATACACATTAAGTGGTAAGAAGCTGTGTTGCAATCCCAAAGGGACATACTATGAGTCAGATTTGACTCACCAGTAAACAACATATATACATTTGCCATGTATTACACACACACACACACACACACACACACACACACACACACCCCTCCAGGTATCCTAAACCTCTGGTTTATTTATTTCTTTATGACGACATGTCTGCATTCCTGAATGGATGTCCTGGAATAAAAGATTTTTAAGATGGTGATATTTGGGAATATACCACATGGCCTATTAAAAACTAATAACTATTGAAAGTCTACCCAAACCAACTACTACTACTAAGCACTTCTGTACACATTCTCTCATCAAACATTCAAAAATTATCCTCTGAGGTAAGTAGATACTAACATTTTCATTTTACACACAAGGAAACAGAAGCCTTGATGATTAAGCAAGCTAAAAGTAGGGAGGTAAAAGCAGAGTCAGGTTTCAAATCCACCTCCACTCTATGCTATAACCACTAACGTTTATCACATCCTACTAATTACATATATTTTTCTGGATGTTAAATGAAATTGGTATAATTTTAAACCTATCAACTTTTTTATCATGCAACAAATTTTTTATTATGGTAAAATATACATTAAATAAAATGTGCCACATTAACCACTTTTAAGTATACAATATGGTGGCATTACTCATACAATGCTATATAACCATCACCACAACTAGTTTTAAAGACATTTTTAGTTTTACTTTGAGTAAATAGAAGGTATGTAGTCATTAATCAATAACTTTTCATTTCATGAGTTCATTAGTGTTTAAGACCTCAAACAAGTTCCTGAGATGGTTTGTAGATTCAGGTAGGACAGATTCAAGTCACGTTTTGGTTCTTAGGGATTTGTTTTAATCTTTTTTAGCTTCACTTTGAACTTGAATATGAGTAGTTGATGGTCTGTTCCACAATCAGCAGGAGGCCTAGTTTTCACAGCTGATATTTATCTCCACCAATTATTGTCTCCACAGATATAATCAATATGATTTCATTGCATTCAATCAGGTGGGGTCCATGTGTATAGTCATTTGTGTTTTTTATAAAGGTATTTGCAATGAATAAATCACTGCTTGTACAAACTTCTCTCATTCTGTCTCAATCCCGTCACCAAGTCCATATTTTCAGACTTCTGATCTTTCTTCCTTGTTCCCAACTTTTTCATGCCAGTCCCCAATTACTATTAATGAATCTTGGTGGCATGTTTGATCTATTTCAGACTACAAAAGTTGTTAGAAATCTTCTATTTCCTACTCTCTGCCTCTGGTTGTTGGTGCACATATTTGAATGATAGTAGTATTAACAGATTTTTCTTGTATGCATATGGATATTACCCTGTCACTCAAGACATTGTGTTTCAGGATGGATCTAGAAATAGTCCTTTTTACTATGAATGTGACCCAACACAAAGGTCATTAGTAAAACAGAAGACGAAAAGATCTAGATATATAGCAGAAGAGACTGAACATTGCACAAGAATGCCAAACAGCCAAGGCCAAAGCCAAAGGAAGAAATCAGGAAGTTAAGGATCTGAAAAATTTCAAAGGACAACTCAGGAAGACAAAGCAAAATACAATAATGAAATGTGGAAAGAACTGGAGTTAGAAAATCAAAAGGGACAAACTTGCTTGGTATTTCTTAAGCTGAGGAAGCTGAAGAAGAAGAAATTCAATACTTAAAAGATTCTGTGGCCAGAATACTGAATGATCCAGGAAGCATTAAAAGAAGATGGACGAGGTACACAGAGTTATTGAACCAAAAAGAATTAGATAACACAGAAGAATTTAATGAAACAACATATGATCAAGAAGCAATGGTGATGAAGGTGGAAGTCAAGCTGCTCTGAAAGAATTGGGGGAGGTGGGGAATAAGGCCCCAGGAATTGGTGGAATATTAATTGACATATTTCAACAAACAGATGCAGTCCTGGACCTGCTCACCAGGTTGTGTCTAGAGGCATATAAAATCTGGAGGACAACTACCTGGACAATTGACTGAAGAGATCCATATTTATTTTAATTCCCCAAAAAAGGTGATCTAACAGAGTGTAAAAATTATCAAACAATAACAGTAACAT
>NW_006399882.1:5317000-5322843 GCF_000299155.1 Elephantulus edwardii | reverse complement strand
CAAAGGCATTTGACTGTGTGGATCACAAAAATTTTGGCTACCTTTGTAAAGAAGAATAGGTATCCCAGAACATTTGATTGTGCTCATGTGAAATTGATAATTAGACCAGTATGCAGTCATCAGAACAGAGCAAAGAAACACTACATAGTTCGAAATCAAGAAAGGCTATCAGGGATATATCTTTTCTCTATACTTTTACAATCTATATGAAGAACACATCATTCAGGAGGCTGGACTCTATGAAGAAGAATGTGGCATGGAGGAAAACTTATCAACAACCTATGTTATGCAGATGACACAACCTTGCTCACTTCCTTGCTCATGAAGGAAGACCTGCAACATTTGCTGCAGAAGATCAAGAACTTTAGTCTTCAATATGGATTGAAGCTCAACATCAAGATAACAAAGATTCTCACCTCTCAGCAACTTGGCAGCATCATGATAGATGGAGAAGAGATTGAAGTTGTTAAAAATTTCATCTTGCTTAAGTCCATAATCAACACTCTTAGTACCAGCAGTCAAGAAATTAAAAGAGTCCCAATTTGCCTGTTGCCTGCATTTGGAAATTTCCCCATCAACCCTGGCTCTGCTTTAGGCCAGAGGGTCTATGGCCCTTGGTACAAAAGGGTTGGACAGTGCCCTGCATCTTGCAGAACCTCGTTCCTACACTCAGCTATATTCTGGGACCCAGCTGCCTGCCTCACAATCAAATTAGCTGACATCATTTTGATCATAACTTCCAACACCATCACTCAGAATCCAGGTGAAATATCACAGTCCATGTGGACATTATTATCCTGTGTTATCACCTGTGTGCCTTAACCAGAAGGCAGCAGCCAACATCCACAGGAATACAGTCATGGAACAGAAGAACAGAGATAAGGCCCTCCTTGCAAGCCATCAGAGACAGTGATGAAGAGAGCTAGCAAAGCTGGTCAAACTGCTCCACAGACCAAGTAGACTTGCAATAGACTTCAGGAGAGAGGGCTGTCATCAGACAAAAACAAGCCTTCCATCTCAGAGCACTTAACTTGGCACCATAGATGAAGGAACAGAAACAATTCTCCCACCCCGCACCCCAGAACCAGGAAACATTGCCAAAGGACCAGAGAAGAAAGACCACAGTCAGAGGAGGTTGGCTTCCCTCTCCATATGAGAGTACTGAGCTCCCCAGTTGAAATAAGTCCTCTTTTGAACCGAGGGACCAGAGAGAAATTTGGACAGTGTGAGATGTCCCTTTCTCATGCCCACTCTTGGAGCAGTAAGCTCCCCCGCCAAGGTATAGACCAAGGTTCTGTTAGACATCAGATAAGAATACGGAATGATATGGCAGAAACAGAGTACACTACAGTCTACACAAACCCAAAACAGACACCCCATTAAAGAAACCAAAACACAAAAGCAATGGATTTTCTGAAGCCAGAAAGTCTGTTTTTCAATGCAGCGTAGTATTCCATTGTGTGAATATACCACAGCTTCTCTATCCATTTGTTTGTTGATGGGCAGTTGGGTTGTTTCCAACATTTTGTTATTGTGAACAAAGCCATGATAATCATGTGTGTGCACATATCTGCTTGAGTGGCAGTTATGGTTTCTTTGGGGTATATTCCCAGTAGTGGAATTGCTGGGTCAAATGGTATTTCTATTTGCAACTTTTTGAGAAAGTTTCATACTGCTTTCCATAGTGGTTGCACCACATAAAACAAATCTTAACAGATCTAAAAAAGAAACAGACACCACCACTATAGTAGTAGAACAATTCAATATACCACTATCAAGGAAAAACAGGACTACCAGAAAGAAACGTAACAAAGATGCTGAAGAATTGAACCACAGAATCAACCAACTTGATCTTATAGGGATATATAGACTGATGCACCCTCCAGTGTGGCTGGAGCATTCTTCAGACTTGATAGTATTTTAGGTCACAGAGAAAGTCTCAATAAATTAAAAAACAGAAATAATACAAACCATTTTCTCATTCCACAGTGCTACAAACTAGAAATCAACAACAAAAAGGACAAAAGAGAAAAAAACATACACCTGGAAGCTGAACAATTCCCTGCTTGAACATGAGTGCATAATAGAGGAAATAAAGAAATTTAAAGTTTCTTGAAACAAATTAAAATGAAAGAACTACTTACCAAAATCACTGTGCTATAGAAAAAACAGTACTTAGAGATCAATTCATAGCAATAAGCAAACACATAAAAAGGGAAGAAAAAAAGATACTTGATTATTTAACTCAACATATTCAACAAGTAGAAAAGGAACAGAAAAAAAACAAAACAACAACAAAAAAACCAAACCCAAACCCATAACAAAAACAACCCAATAACCTTTAAAAGAAATGAAATTATAAATATCAGGGCAAAAATAAATGCAATAGAAAACAGAAAAAAAAATCAGACTATTAACAAGACCAGGAGTTGGCTCTTCAAAAATGTCAATAAAATTGACAAACCATTAGCAAAATTAAGAAAGAAAAGATGCAGATAACCTGAGTAGAAGATGAAAGGGGCAGTATCACAACAGAATCAACTGAAATGAAAAGGTTAACAATAGAATATTATGAAAAAGTATACTCAAACAAATATGAAAACCTAGAAGAAATGGAAAAATACTTAGAAACTCACAACCTACCTAAACTGACACAGACTTAATTAGAACATCCGAACAGACCCATAACAAAAGAAGAAATTAAATGGATCATAAAAGAACTTACAACTAAAAAAAGCCTTAGGCCAGATGGTTTTACTACTGAGTTAAACTAAACATTAATTCACTAAAATTAATACTAATAATTTTAAAAAGTGGAAAAAAACCTCACACATTCAAAGAAGATTTGTCACCAATCCACATAAAGTATTTCAGATATTAGAAAAGAATGGAATACTCCCCAGACTCCTTCTATGAAACAAACACATTCCTAATACCAATGTCAGGTAGAGACATCACACCAAAATAGAAAATTATAGGTTATTATCTCTCATGAACATTGATGCAAAAATCCTCAATAGAATCCAACAGCATATAAAAAAAATAATGCATCATGGTTAAGTGGGCTTCCTAAGAGGTATGCAAAGATGGTTCAACATAAGGAAAACAACGTTATGTAATTCATCATATTAACAAAGCAAATAATAAGAACCACATGATCCTATAAATTGAAGCAGTAAAGGCCTTTGAAAAAAATCTAACAGCCCTTCCTGATTAAAACACTCAACAAAATAGAAATAGAGGTGAATTTCTTCAAAACAGTGAAAATATATGCTAAACCAAGAGCTAACATTGTTCTCAATGGAGACTAAAAAATAGGACCGAGGCAGGATGCCCAATATCACCTCTTCTATTCAATCTACTGCTGGAAGTATTAGTGAGAGCAATAAGACAAAAAAATAAGAGGTGTCCAAATCAGCAAGTTGTTGTTGTTAAGTGCCATCGAGTTGCAGGCGACTCATAGTGACCCTATTAAGGAGAGTCTTCAAGGTTTGGGTGTCTTTCATCCTCTCTCCAGGTTCATAGGGTTTCCAGAGGCAAGCTATTATGGAAGTGGATGCCACTCCTCCTGCCAAGCTTGTTTTAATCGGGGAACTCCACCCTGCTATTTGTTTGCATTGGGTAACCAACCATTAATGCATTTGACACATCAGAGTCACAGTGTTCAGCCTCACAGCAATCACAAGTTACCGCTGTATGGCAACTTGCACACCAGGGCTATACGATCTAGAGGAATGTTTGAACAAAAACAATGAAAGACAGGCCCGAGGGCCGCAGGAGGTAAAACTATCTCTATATGTAGATGGCATGATGTTTGTTGTTGTTAAATGCCGTTGAGTTGTAGGCAACTCCTAGCGACCCTATGAAGGATAGTCCTCGACGCTTGGGTGCCTTTCATCCTCTCTCCAGGTTCATAGGGTTTCAGGAGGCAAGCTTTTATGGAAGTGGATGCCACTTCTCCTTCCAAGCTTGTTTTAATCAGGGAGCTCCACCACACTTTCTGTCCACATTGGGTAGCCAACCATTAACACATTTGACACATCAGTGTCACAGTGTTCAACCTCACAGCAACCAAAAGTGACTGGAATATGGCAACTTGTAGGGCTATACAACCTAGAGGAATGGCTGAACAAAAACAATGACACGCCCAAGGGCTGCGGGAGGTAAAACTATCTCTATATGTAGATGGCATGATAGTATATTTTAAAAATCCTGAAGATTCAGTGAGGAAATTATTGGCTATAATCAACCAATTCGGCACAGTAGCAAGGTACAAAACCAACATACAAAAATCAGTTGGTAAGCCAACAATGTTCTCAATGGAGAGAGATTAAAGGCATTCCCTTTGAGAACAGGAACTAGGCAAGGATGCCCACTATCGCCTCTCCTATTCAATATTATATTGGAAGTCTTAGCAATAGCAATAAGACAATAGAAGGAAGTAAGAGGTATACAAATTGGCATAGAGGAGGTAAAATTATCTCTATATGCAGATGATAGGATAGTATGCTTAGAAAACCCTAAAAACTCAAAAAGAAAACTATTGGACATAGTTGGCCAATTCAGCAAAGTGGCAGGATACAAGAGCAACACACAAAACTTAATTGGATTTCTCTACAGTGACAAAGAGAATACAGAACTAGAGCTCAGAAAAACAATACCCTTCACAATATCTAATCACAAGATTAAATGCTTGGGAATAAATCTAACAAGAAGCACAAAGGATCTATTCAAAGAACATTACAAAACATTACTATAAGAAACAAGAAGAAACCTGGAGAAATGGAAGAATATACCTTGCTTATGGATAGGAAGACTCAATATTGTGAAAATGACAATATTACCAAAGGCAATTTACACATTCAATGCAATTCCAATACAAATACTAATTCCATTCTTCAATGAGATGGAAAAGACAATCTCCAATTTAATTTGGTATGGAAAGAGGCCCCAGATAAGCAAAGTGCTCCTTAAAAAAAGAAACAAGGTAGGAGGCATCTCACTCCCTGATTTCAAATCCTACTACACTGCCATGTAGGTCAAGACAGCGTGGTACTGGTACAATGACAAACATATATCAATGGAATAGAATTGAGAACTCAGAAATCAGCCCATCCACCTAGGGACAACTGATTTTTGACAAGGAGATGAAACCAGGTAAGCGGGGGAAATGACAGCCTTTTTAACACATGGTGTTGGTAAAACTGGAAAACTATCTGTAGAAAACTCAAGTAAGATCCACACCTTACTCCATACACAAAAAACAACTCAAAGTGGATCAAGGACCTAGGATTAAAAGCAAGGACTATAAACTACATTAGAGAAAAGCTTGCAAGAACTCTAGAAGTCTTAATCCACAATATGAACAGTCTTACAAGAATTCTGAAAAACCTACAACCAGCAGATGATAAAACAGATGACTGGGACCTTCTAAGAATCAAATCTCTATGCACATCCAAAAACTTCTCCAGCAGGGTAAAAAGGGAAGCCACAGACTGGGAGAAAATATTTGGTAACGACATGTCAGACAAGGGACTTTATATCTAGAATTTATATAATACTAGAGCACCACAGCAAGATAGAAGTAAACAACCCAATCACAAAATGGGCATGGGATATGAACAGACACTTCACCAAAGAAGATATTCTGATGGCAAACAAACACATGAAGAAGTGCTCAAAATACCTAGCTCTAAGAAAGATGCATATCAAAACAACTCTGAGATACCATCTCACCCCAGTAAGAACAGCAAAATCCAACAGAGCAGCAAACAACAAATGCTGGCGAGGGGGATAGAAAAACAATGAAAGATTTTTTTTCTTTTCAAAGAGAAAAGTGAATT
>NW_006399882.1:5314364-5316870 GCF_000299155.1 Elephantulus edwardii | reverse complement strand
AGACATATATATAATTTTTTTAAAAAATCCAAACAGATATAAGGTAAGGATGGCAAGGCTTTGGCTCACATCTTTTGGCCATGTTGCTAGGAGAGGTCATTCCTTGGAAAGAAATAGATTACATGCTTGGAAAGGTGGAGAGTCGATGAAAGAGAGACGATCAACCCAATGAGGTAGATTGGCACAGTCAGTTCAGTAATGAGCTCACTTTTATCAGAGATGATGAAGATGGCACAGAATAGGACCGGATTCACATGTTATTCATAAGATCACTGTTATTTGTAAGCACCTAACAACAACAACAGAGTTAAAACCTGTGAAAGGCAAAACCTATGAAAGGCAGAAACCTGTCAAAGAAGGAAAATACAAATATTTTCCAACAAACCAACAATAGTGGTAGTGTGCACCCTCTTAAAGGCAGAAAATGTGTGATACCCAGAAAGTCAATCCATGAAATTCCAGTTCTCACAGGTTTCACTCTTTCTAATTTTATTAGTATTCTAATAATAATTTTAGGAGTATAAAATAAGCATGAAGGATTAAAAATAAAGCTTAAGATGTAAAAAAAATCAGTTGGTTTGATTTGCATCTTTCTTATTGCCAGTGATTCTGAACATTTCTTCATGTGTCTGTTGGCCATCCTAATGTCTTCCTCTGTGAGAAGTCTTTCCATGTCTTTTGCTCATTTTCTACTTAGATTATTAGTCTTTTTCTTCTGGAGGCACAAGAGTAACCTATAAACTTCTATTTTAAGACCCTAGTCTGGGATGGTATTGCATACCCCAGTAGCAGTGGCAAACTTTAGCAAGATAGCAAGTAATAAATGTTGGAGAGGATGTGATATGAGTTCTTATACATTGTTGGTGGGATTGTGAAATGGTACAACCCCTCTGGAAGGCAGTCTGTATTTCCTAATAAAACTGAATACATAAATTCCATATGACCCAGCTATTGCATTTCTTGGAATATATCTTGAGAAAATGAGAACTGAGACACAGAGACTTGTACACCAATGTTCACAGAAGTGTTATTCACCATCACAAAAACATGGAAACAGTCCAAATGTCCAACAGTCAAGTGGATTGAGAAATTACGGTACATTCACACAATGGAATACGATGCAGTATGCAGGAGCAACGATTTTGCAAATTAATACCTAACTTGCGAGGGACTAGATTAACTCAGTCCCATAATTTACTCAGTACCGCAAGGACAAATACTGTATAAGACCATTAGTATCCAAGTATCCTCATATCCAAAGGGGGGCGGGGGCAGAGAAGAGGAGTAGAGAAATGAGGATGGGGGGATGAAGGGGTTAATCATAGGATCACACAATTTGATGGGGGGATGGAGGGGTGTAAAGGAAAGGGGAAAGATCTAATGTGAAAAGAAATGTATACAAACTTTTTAAGTAAACCAGTAGAAAATAAAAATCTTACCAAAAAATCAGTTGGATTTCTCTACAGTGTCAAAGAGAGTATAGGAAATGGACCTAAGAAAAACATTATCAATTACAATAGCTAACCACAAAATTAAATACTTGTGAATAAATGAAACTGACATACAAAAAACCTATACATAGAAAATTACAAAACATTACTACAGGAAACAAAAAAAATTTGGAGAAATGGAAAAATTGACCATGCTCATGGATAGGAAGACTCAATATTGTAAAAATAACAATTCTAGCAAAGGCAGTCTACAAGTTCAATGCAATCCCAATACAGATTCCAATTCCATTCTTCAACAAGATGGAAAAGACAATTTCCAATTTTGTCTGGAATGGAAAGAGACCATGAATTAGCAAAACACTACTGAAAAAGAGAAACAAGATAGGGGTGGCATTATACTCTCAAATTTCAAATCCTACTACACAGCTGTAGTGGTCAAGTCAGCATGCTACTGGTATAGCAACAGACACATAGCTCAATGGAACATAATTAAGAACCCAGAAATCAGTTCATCCACTTATGGTCAACTGATCTTTGAAAAGGAGATGGAATCAGTTAAGTGGGGAAAGAACAGTCACTTTAACAAATGCTGTGCACATAATTGGAAAACCATCTGCAGAAAACTTAAGCAAGAGCCTCACCTCACACCTTACACAAAAACCAACTCAAGGTGGGTCAGGGACCTAGAAATAAAATCAAAGACTATAAAGTTCATCAGAGGAAAGCTTGGAAGAACACTGGATGCCCTATTCCACAGCATGAACAAGCATCTTGAAAAAGCAACAAGGAGAGAATAAAATAGATAAATGGAGCCTTCTGAGAATCAAATCCCTATGCACAACAAAAAACTTCTCTAATAGGGTAAAAAGGAAATCCACAGACTAGAAAATACACTGACAATGATATATCTGATAAAGGACATATATCTAAAATTTATAGACTACTCCAGAACCTCAACAAGAAAAATGTAAATAATTCAATCACTAAATGGGCATAGGATATGAATAGACACTTCACCAAAGAGGATATTCAGATGGCAGACACATGAAGAAATG
>NW_006399882.1:5300296-5310749 GCF_000299155.1 Elephantulus edwardii | reverse complement strand
TGCAAGGAGGAACAAATCCTTGGAGAGGGAGGGTGGAGGGATAGAAGAAGAGAGGAATACCCTCTGTGTGGTGGATTGATTCAGTGACTGGGGTAAGTGGGGTAGGTGTGTTGGAGATAATGAGATTGGCACAGGATAGAACAGGGTTTAGGGCTTTTGTACATAAGGTCGCTATGTGTCGCAGGTGACTTGACAGCACATAAAAACAACAACAACAACAATAGAAACAAAGAAATCAAAAGACAAATTACTTTGGGAAAGTCTGCTGTCAGGCACCTCTCCTGAGTGTAAAGGAGCACCAATGCCAGTTTAGAGACTATAGTGTGCCTCATCCAAGCCATGGTCTCCTGAATTACGTGCTATGTATCTGAGAGCTGGACAATGACTAAGGATAACAGAAGAATCGATGCCTTTGAGCTGTGGTGCTGGAGAAGTGTATTGAACATACTTTGGACTGTCAAGAGAATAAACAATTCTGTCCTAGAGAGTGAAACCAGATTGATTGCTCCTTGGAGGCAAGGACATTTTGGTTTTGGGGGGGGGGGTTTCCTCCCTTCTTTTCTTTCCTTCTTGTGTTCTTCTTTTCTTTCCTTCTTGTTGAATCAGATCTGACTGGCATAGAAGATTGCCCCTCCTTCTCTAGCAGAGCATCTGGTGGACTAGAACCATGTGCCTTTGGGATTGTAGCACAGCTTCTAGCTACTAGGCCACCAGAGCTCCTGGAGGCGAAGGTTTTGAGGTTCTTTCTCACATACTTTGAGCATGTTGCCAGGAAGAACCAGTCCTTGGAGAAGTACATCATGCTTGGAAGGGTAGACAGTTAAGCACAGAAGACCCTGGACTGAAATTGTTATGGTTATTCTGTGTTTATTTTTTTGAGGAACTGTCAACTTAAACTTAACATCTGAATCCAACATTTTAAAGCCAACATGTGTTTTAGTTATGAGTTGTAATACATGCAATTTTTGAGAGCTGATTCTACTGAATTGAAATAGGACTGAGTTTCTCTCTGTTTGGTATATTTGCTAAAGTATCTGGCACAAGATGCACCAAACCCAAGACTAGTAGTCTCACAGAATGCCATTGAATTTGTATTGCTAAGAAAGCTGTTGAGTCACTTACAATTTGTGTGATAATGTTATTATGTACATAGAGGTTGAGTTGTCAATAATAAGTCCCCTTTGCAACTCAAAAGTTACCATTATATTATTTCATTATAGCTTTTTCATATAACTGAATCGATTCTTAAATGTAACAATTGGCCATCCTTTAGGGTTTCTTTCATTTTTTGTGTATGTTATCACATAAAGCCAGCTTGGTACCATTTTTTTAGGCAGTATCTTCCTCTATCATCAAGCTTTCATGCTCCTGTCGTCTCTGGCCTTCATGTAACTGCTTCAAGCACGTTTTAGTGGATTTTCATCTGTATCTTTGACAGTTTATGGATAAACAAAGATGTAAGGGAGACAGGATGTGTCTTGAGTTTATTTACCCTGCCTTTGGCAAGGGAGGATTTGTCTACAAAATAAAAGTCAGTAAGAAGCAAAAGTAGGATAAAAATTGATGCCAAGGCTATATGGAGTAAGCTCTTACGCTGTGTGGGATTTAGATTTCCTGTACCATTAGGAACTTAATGAATAATTAGATGATAAGTTATTTTATATGAGAAGTATGGGTGGAGGTGAGGAAAGGGAGAGGAAGACTCATTCTACAACTGTCTGTTTCACCCTGAAGAAACTGTTCATTAAATTGGGGAACTATGTTGTCCTCTAATCACATACTTACTCAGGAAATGGACTTTTGGCAGAGGAGAAGAATGTGCATGCATATCAGTGGCCATATCTCAGCAGAGTCTGAATCGAGGTAGCTGAAAATATGCTGGTGGTTCCGTAAGATTGCACATAGTGACTGATCTCCATAAAGTGGGACCCCAATTAAACCCACTTCCTTGAATGTGTCTGTGTACTCTGAGAACCTACATGAGATAAAATTAGTCCTTCTGTTACCCCCTTGATCAGTCAGGAATAATTCAATGAACCTGCATTGCACTCGGCATTTCGTTTTTGTACAAGCCAGTGCTCTAGTGATCTGGATAATGTTCGAGAAAGAGGCTTTCTTTGTTGTTACGACTGTGCTGAATGATTTATATCTATCATCTCTCTCTTGATTCATCACTTTAAAAGAGGTGGCCTATGATTAGCTATGGCTTTTGAAAGAGAACACTGAAGCTGAGAGCAATGATTTGCTCAAGTGTGCACAGCTAGGTGAAGCTGGGACTCTAAGCTTATGCTCCAATTCTAGTGTCTAGATGCTGTACCACTACCAAGCATTAACTGGCATGTGAATGGGACCTCTTTTTCCACTACTCTCTTTTGAGCTAAACAGATTCTGTTTGTTGTTATTGTTGTTGTGTACTGTAGAGTCAGAACAAACCCAAGCTGACCCTCCAGTAGGCTTTCAGAGGCAGTTAATCGCATGGGAGTGGATTGCCCATCTCTCCCAGAGCAGATGGTGGCCTTGAACCACATGCCTTCTAAACTACAGCATAGATTCTTGTCATTAAGCCATCGGAGCAGCTGGATTCTGTTTAGAAATGTAAATAAAAAGAAAAATATGGATGAGCAATCTCCTTCCGTGCAATAAACTGAAAACCCATTGGAGGATCAGCTATGAGTTGATTCTGACTCTACGGTACATTTTTAATTACTAATCATGAATGTTGGCTAGTACAATGACTAGGGACAATGGAAGAAGAATTGATGCCTTTGAGTTGTGGTGCTGGAGAAAAGTATTGAACATATTATGCTCTGCCAAGAGAATAAAGAAGTATGTCTTGGAAAGGGTGAAATCAAGTTTCTCTATAGAGGTTAAGATTTTTAAGCTCTATCTCACACACTTTGGGCATGTGGCCAGGAGGGACCAATCCTTTGAAAAGGACATCATGCTTGCAAGAGTGGAGGAACAGAGCAGGAGAGGAAGACTCTGGGTGAAATGGATTGACACAATAAATGTGTAATGGGGGTAGGTGTTTCAGAGTCAGTGAGACTGGCTCCGGATAAGTCCACTTCAGAACTGTTGAACATCGTGTTGCTATGAGTGACACGCAATTTGACAGCACAAAGCAACAACAACAATATTACTGATCAGATAGGTGGGACCTCTAGTGCTGCTGGGGGAAAATTATTTAGTTCATTTACACTAGAAAAGCACTATTTATGTGAATATAAATTCTTCTTGATAAAATTGCCAAAAACAGCAATGGCACGTGCGATGCAAACAGATCTTTTCTCCTTTGGCTATGATCAGGATATTAAAACTTGTTCTTTATTTCTCTGGCTTTACAAAAGGTACATGAAATTGTTCTGAAATGTCATTTTGCTCTATTTCAAATAGGTGAAGGTTAAAAACCTCTGTGTAGTTGGATCAGAAACAACTCATAGCTAACCTACCAGCAAGTTCTCAGAAGCTGTATATTGCCCGGCGGAGGATTGCCCACCTTTCTCCTTTCAAGCAGCTGGTGGACTAGAACAGCTGTAGGGTTGAAACTGAGCAGATAGTACCAAGCAACAAGAGAAGAAACAAATCTTTTGGGGAACAGATAGCCAAGTCTTTCTCCTAAGCAGCCTCTAGTTGAGTTTGAATCACCCATCTCACAACTCACAGCTGAGTAATTAACCATTTGCATAACACAAAGCAAACCAACCAACCCACATAATGACCCTCCCAGAAGTCCATGCCTTCTTTTTTGCTCAGTGTGGTGGCTGGTGAATTTGAACTGGTGACCTTTCGGTTAGGAGTCCGATATGTAATGTGGTGTGCCACTGGAGCTCCTTCTTAAGTGAAAAAGAAGCACATTGTTTTGTTTTGTTTTTTCCCCCCATCACAGCATTTCTAAAAATGCTCATCTATTGAAAGAATGAAACAAAAAGCAGAGAATTCTTTCAACACAGAAGATAAACTCGGCACTTAGGCTGTAACAACAAGGGGATAAATAAAAGGTCAATTTAAATGTCTCCTGGGCTGGCAAGACAAAGCTGACTTTGTGTAACAATAGAATCCATCCCAAGGAACCAACCAGGTGATGGCAGGAGATAAAACAATACTCTTTATCACTGGCAGATTAATTGGCAAAGACATGTTCTTTCTCTTTAACTTATAGGCTCCTAAGGACAATGAGCTTTTGTCCTTACACCTGTTGAAGGGGGAAGAAGCCCATGACTGAGACCTCATAGGGTTTATGTGAGGCCATGCAGTTCAGATTTCATACCTGCCTCTCTGACAGTACATCCCGTTTCGTAATATGCCTTCTGGTCAAAGGAACTTGGAGACTGAAACTTCAGCATTCAAAGGCTAAGAAGTAAGTCCAAGATTTACACGAAGAGGGCGATAAAATAGGGAAATCACTGCTGGAGCGGAAGAGGTGTGGCATGTTTTGGCTCCGAGTCAGAGTCAGACTCCAGGCTGTCAGGCTCTGGAGATTTTGGCTCTTCCCTCATCCTCAGTTTCTCCCACTTGAACCAGACCCAAGTACAGCCTCAGAGATGTCTGTCAAATGAATGAGCCGTAAGGAGTTTGCTATAAGAAAACAGAACAGAAAAATGTTTTGACAAGATCTGTAGCTGGGGTTTTTCCCCCTAACTAGTTTCCTAAAGCTTCTAGATAGATGTTTGTCTGTGGAGAAGTATGTATTTCTTCACTCTAAATGCTGGCATTGCTGGTTTTGAGAGCTTTCTTTCTCGAAAACCACTCCAATTTTAGTGGCAATCCACCTCCCCTTCTTTTTGGTGCATGAAATTTGAATCTGATCCTTCCTTTGGTTCAAGACAATGGTTCATGGCTTGGATCCAGTCAGGAGAAGCCTGTCTGAACCGTGACCTGAGGGGGAGTCAAAGAAAGACACATAACTTAAATTGAACCAATGAGAAACTCATCTAGGAGTTTTCTGACATTATTTAAAATGAAGTATTCTTTTCTATTGATATAAAGCAAGTCCATAGTTACTAAAGTCATGCATAGGTATGACTTTATGTATTCTGCTGTGGCCTGAAAGATTGGAGGCTTCAGTCTCCTCGGAAGATCAGCCACTCAAAATCCCCCACGTATGACCACAAGTCATGATCACCACGAGTCACAACTGGCTTAACGGCAAATGTTTATTTTAGAGCTGCTAGTGGACTTCAAGGGAACTGTGGTGGTCTAGTGAAAAGAAGGTACACTGCAATCCCCAAAGCACTCAGTTCTAATCCCCCAGTTGCTCTACAGAGGAAGGATGGGCAATCTCTTCTCACACGGTTTCCTGCCTCTGAAAACCCACCGGAGGTCACTTAAAGGTTGATTCTGACACAACAACAACAGCGGACTTCTAAGGGAGCTCTGGTAGCTTAATGGGCAAGGAGTTGCACTACCAGACCAGAGGTAAGTGGTTCAAATTCACCAGATGCTCCACAGGACAAAAATGGGAAATCTCCTCCCATATGGTTTACACCTTCTGAGTATCTGCTGGACGTTAAGCTATGAGTCGGCTCAGAATCAGCAGCATATAACAACAGTGGACTTTTATAGGGAGCACTGGTGGCCAACCCAAAGGCAGGAGGCTTAAGGTAATTAGCAGCTCAGATGGAGAAAGATGGACATTCTCCTTCCTTTCCATTTACAGCATCCAAAAACCTGCTGCAGGGTCAGCTATGAGTCAGATCCCATTTGACAGCAAGGAAAAAAACAAAAAGTGCACTTCTTAGTCCCCAGTTGACAAAAATGTCCTTGAAAAGAAATCTAAATTAGAGGGAAACTGGGCTGAATATGGAGAGAAAATAACTTCTAGTAAAAAAAGCAAAACAACTTGGCCAGCCAAACGTAAAGTCTTTACACTTCCTGGGTCTTTGCACAGGCTGCTAAATTTGCAGTATTTCTGTGACCTCATGACAGTTTACCATGTGTGACTGTTAAGACTATGTGTAAATATGGCTAGCCCATGATTCTCAGTGTTTTGAAAGTAATGATGTCGCTTGCTGATGTTGTTGTTATGTACTGTCAAATTGTCTGTAACTCATAGCAACCCTATGTACATAGCTCTGAACCCTGCCCTATCCTGAGCCAGTCTTAACTGTCTCTGACACACCTGCCGTCATTACTCCAGTTACTGTGTCAATCCATCTCATCAGGGGTCTTCCTCTTCTGTGCTGTCCCTTCACCCTTCCAAACATGATGTCCTTCTTCAAGGATTTGTCCCTCCTGGCTATGTGCACAAAGTATGTGAGATGGAGCTTCAAAATCCTTGCCTCCAAGGAGAAACTTGGTTTCACTCTCCCCAAGACAGACCTATTTGTTCTCTTGAAGGTCCATATGTTTCAGACTCTTCTCCAGTATCACAACTCAAAAGCATCAATTCTTCTTCTGTTATCCTTAGCCATTGTTCACGTCTCTGATGCATAGCAAGTAACTGCTAAGACCATGGCCTGGATCAGGTGCACCTTAGTCTCTAGACTGACATCATTGCTATTCAGTACTCTGAAGAGGTCCCTGACTGCAGATTTTCCCAATGCAATTCATCTTGATTTCTTGACTGCTAGTGGCAAGACTGTGGAGCCAAGCAAGCTGAAGCTGTTAAAAATCTCAGATCTCTTTACTATCATGATGCTGCCAATTGGCCTGGTGATGAGAATCTTTGTCTTCTTGATGTTGAGCATCATTCCATATTGAAGACTCCAGTCCTTGACCTTCTGCAGCAAACACTTCAGGTCCTCTTGAGTTTTGGCAAGCAAAGTTGTTTCATCTGCATAATGTAGGTCATTGATGAGTCTTCCCCCAATCTTGATGCTACATTCCTCCACATAAAGTCCAGCATCCCAAATGATCTGTTATGTATGTGTTCAGATCTGTTATCTACAGGGTCTTTGATTCATAGTAGACTCTGAGGCACAAAACAACAAACCATGTGGCAATGAAGCAATGCTATGAAACTAAATTTTTCCACCTTGTATTGAAATTCTGAGTCACTGATTTTTCACATTTTCACATCCTTCCAATTAGAGCTTTTTCAAGAACTAGGAGATGTCCAGCTCTTCTCTTGGCTAAATAACATTTGTAAATGGATAAGGTAACAAACATCTATAATGGATAGTCCTTTGGATATCACTTTCAAATTCCATTAAAAAGTAGAATTCCCCTTTCTTAAACACATTACTACACTCTGAACTCAAAGTTCTCTCATAACTTAAAAAAAAGTTAGTACATCAAAGTGTCCTACTGAACAGATTGAGACATCAGAGATGAGCCCTTGGGCCATGCCTGGCACAAATTCTTAACACTTGGCCCTGTGCCACCTGTCCCATCACACTCAATGCTCCAGTATCAGTAGGATCTGAACTCCAAAGCTAACGCTGCTTGAACTCGAAAATAACCTCAAAGTTCATGGATGAATCTGTACAATGAAGATAAATGTTCTGCAGCACTTTAACCCCTTCTAGTTTCTTAAGCCACCACCCCCTTTCTAGCTTCATACTTTGGTAGCTTGTATGATGCTGGGATATACCCCACAGCAGGGTCACTCGTGGCAGAGAGGATTCAGACCAGTGCTCAGACTAACACAGACTACGAAGAAAGGTCTGGTGATCTGCTTCTGAAAAATAGCCAATGAGTCACTAGAGGACACTGTTCACCATAGTGCTAGAACCCCGAGGCTGGAAGGCACCCAAATATACATCCTGGTCACAACCACGAACTTGAGCATACCAACATTGGGAAAGCGGCACAGGTCTGAGCAACACTTTGCTTTGTTGTACCTGAGTTGTCCTTAATTGGAGCTGACTCACAGCAACCAAAACCAACAATTTTAAACAGTGAGAACTGGATGCTTCTGTAACAAGAATGGTGCGTCATTCATTACAGCTCTACGTGGTCAAAAAACTCAACCTCATTTCTGTAGAATCAGACCTGACTCATAGTCGACCCTCTAGCAGGTTTTTAAAGGCTGTAAATGGCAGGAGATCCCCTCTCCCATTTTTCTCCTGATGTGGAGAATCTGATGGTGGATTTGAACTACTAAAGAAGTAACACCTTGAGTTAACAACACAACTCCCTATGGACTATAATGCCAGAGGTCCAGCTTATTATAATGCCTCATTTTACACTTGAGGAAATACATATTTTTTCCCAGAAAATTATGCTTTGGGTCACGAAACAGGATATAGCCCAGGTAGCAGGACCCAGACTCTGAACTATAACCGAGTACTGTTTGTTCTTTGTGCATGTGGGAGTGTAGGGGGAAGTGGGCAGGCAGGCTGCCTAAATCATGGCTTTACAATTGTGAAAATGAATGCTATACCTGGAAGGAAGCTTAAATGTCATCTAGTTTGTTAGGAAAACTGAAGTAATGGAGTAGAAGCAACTTACTAAACATCACATTGCAAGTTCAAGAACTTGGCACTGAAATCTAGTTCCAGTATACCTGTTTTTTTAAGTATATATGCAGTTCATACTTCAGGAGGTATGAATAAATCACCACATACCCTGTTATTCAACTAATACCACCATTACAAACACAGCAGTGAAAAAGGAAAAAGAATTCTAGGGCAATTAGTGAATCGTACTGTTGTGAGACTTTGTCCTTTCCTCCACTCCTAGGAAACCTGAACCTCTCCGAACTCCAAAAATTAGAATGTCAACTCCTGGCATTGCTATAGAGCTTCGGGACCCTGTGCCTTTGTTGTGTCCTGTATCCACTCTCATTAGGCAACAGTCTTGCCTTCTCAGTTAAATATATTTAGTATAAATCCTTCATTAACACAAAAGCCAGAACACTTATTTTCTCCCTCCGGATAAGGGGAACTCCATGGGTCAACTGCCAGCGACGTCTCACTGTCATCCCACATGTAAGAGGCAGAGGAAGCAGACCATGTCAGCTGCTGTCCAAGGCAACATGGTGGAGGCATCGAAAGCAGAGAGAGCTCAGCCAAGGCATTAGAGAGCCCTGTGGAGTCTTTTTATACCCTGCCAGGCAGCATTGAAGGGTGCTGACTTAAGAGATGTCACCTTCTCTTAAGAGTTTGGGTATTCCAAATGATCTAGTTAAGGGAAGATGAATTTTGTCCTTCTTCCCACTTTTCTTTGTTTTGAATGGCAGAGCCATCCCTCAATCCACCAGAGCTGTACTGACAACAAACTGAAAAGACAATGAGAGAAAACTCCAGCTCCAAGGACATTTAGGCCCAAATCTCTTTTGATATGAAAGGGACTAAGAAGATGCAGCAGCTCTGCAGGTAACCAGAGACCAAAAGGGGCCTGTGGAACTGTTCTTTCTGGCCCTTCTCAGCTGCAGAGACGGAGAGAGGCTCCTTACTGGAATGAATACACAGACTTCTCAGCCTGAGTCCAGCTTGTATAGCTGACCATCTAGATTGTGGTGTCCTGACTTCATGACTTTGCAGAAACTGGTTTAGGCCACTTGAATTTCTATTCTTCTTATTAATGGAGATGAACTTTGCAAGATTTTGAAGTCATTAAATGATTCTCAAATATTAATGCACATGCATATCTATAAGAGCTCTGCTGGTCTAGTGGCAAGAAGCTGTGTTGTAATCCCAAAGGCATGTGGTTTGAGGCCACCAGCTGCTCCACAGGAGTGGTAGGAACAATCTCCTTCCAAGCAATTAACTGCCTCTGAAAATCCACTGGCGGTTCAGCTATGGCTCAGTTCCAACTCTAAGGTACACCACCACCACCACCACCACAACATGCATATCTATATCCAGTGGACAGAAATTCAATTCAGCAATACCCACTTTCTTTGTCATCTCTGAAGTAAGAGATACTATACAACGAGTGACATCTTCTTCAACATTGGGACCACTAGAAAAACACCCCCTAACTCCCATGTAGTGGTTTATTTTCATTCTTTGGATGTCAGCTTATATGTTGTTCCCTATCAGCAACTCCTGCCCAAGTTAGCATTCCCATACATCTTTGGACTTTCCTTTTGTAGAGTTTATTATATTAATGATTATTTGTTGACAATCTGTCTTTCCTCAAGCACCTTTGCTGGAATAGCTCATAGGGAGTTAAACAGTTTACACACTGAACATGCCCCTCTGGCAGTTCAAATTCACAGGTGACTCTGTTGGGGAAAGGTAGGCAATCTCCTTCTGTGTGATTTATGGACTCAGAAAATCACTGGAGGATCAGCTATGAATCGGCTGAGTTGAGAGTAATGAGTCTGAGTTTTGTGTTCCCCGGTGGATCTATGACAGTCACATAATTCTGTGCCTTGCCCAATGTCTTAGACTGAGCATGTTTTGAGTTATGGATGAACACTGCAAGGTCTTGACACTAAATAAATAAATAAATACTGAAGACTATCCAAAAACGACTGGAAAAGTACATCAGTAGAGAACTGCCAGAAGTCCAGGCTGGGTTTAGAAGGGGTCGTGGTACTAGGGATACTGTAGCTGATGTTAGA
>NW_006399882.1:5297972-5299226 GCF_000299155.1 Elephantulus edwardii | reverse complement strand
CATAACAACAACAACATTAATTTGTTGTGCTCTTGAAGCCCCTGTCAGGCATGGTGTTTAATATTTGATCTATTTACCTCATTTAATCCGTACAATGTACCAAATGAAGTAGGTGAAAAAAGTTATCTTAGAGAGACATAAAGGGTAGTCATCTGTTCAAAGTTAACATAGCTGGCAATCAAGAGCTGAATTCTGTACCCAAGTATGTCTGTCAAAACAAGGTCAAGGCTGTTTGTGGCACAGATCATCAATTATTCATGTGCAAATTCAAGTTGAACCTGAAGAAAATGAAAATAATTTCACAAGAAACAAAATATGATGTTAAGTCCACTCCAATTGAATAGAAAAAATATTGCAGAAATAGAGTTCATGCATTGAATACTAATGACCAAGGACCAGACAAGTTGTGGGATGCCATCAAGGACATCACCCATGAAATAAAGTCAATAAAAAGATAAAATGAAAAGACTACAATAGATGTTAGAAGAGACTCTGAAACTTATATTGGGGGAGAGAAGCTAAAATAAGGGAGAAATGCTGAGGTAAGGTGAACAAGAAATTTCAAAGGGCAACTAAAAAAGACAAAGCAAAGTATTATGACTAAATGTGCAAAGAACTGGAATTAGAAAACCAAAAGGAAGAACACATTTAGATTTTCTCAAACTGAAAGAACTGAAAATCAAATTCAAGCCTCAAGTTGTAATCCTGAAGCAGGTTAAGGGCAAAATCTTGAATGATGCAAGATGCATCAAAAGAAAACGGAAGGAATACACAAGCCACTGTACAAAAAGAATTAGTTGGCCCTGAACTAAAGCCCCAGGAAATGATGGAATGCAGCCCTTGTCTAGTGCGTGTGCTCACTAGTCTATGCCAAGAAATTTGGAAGACAGCTACCTGGTCAACCAATAGCAAGAGAGTCATATTTGTTCTCAAGGGAAAAAAAATTGCTTCAGTTAGGTGTGGGAATGGAATCTCAGAACACGTAATTGTGCTCATGCTAAGCCTTTGCATAGACTAAGAAATAGCTATCCAAAAAGAACAGTGCATGTTTTAACATTGAGAAAGATGTGTATCAGGATGTATATTTTCGATCACTTGCTGTGCATCTGAGAGCTGAACAATGAATAAGGATGACAAATTGATGCCTTTGAGTTGTGCTGTTGGAGAAGAATACAAAATATCCCATGGACTGAGACGTGAATAAACGAATATGTCTTAGAAAAGGTGCAGCCAGAGTGCTCCATAGAAGCAAGG
>NW_006399882.1:5208945-5296652 GCF_000299155.1 Elephantulus edwardii | reverse complement strand
ATACTTTGGGCATGTTGCAAGGAGGGACCGGTCCTTGGAGAGGGGCATCATGTTTGGAAGAGTGGAGGGATGGCACAGGAGAGGAAGACCCTTGATGAGATGGATCAGTTCTGTGAGTGGAGTGGTGGGAATGAGAGTGTTTGATATGGCGAGGTTGGCACAGGATAGAACGTTGTTTAGAGCTCTTGTACATAGGGTTGCTATGAGTCTCAAGCAACTCAATGGCACATAACAACAACAGCAACAACAGTAACAACAACAATAGATTGATACAGTGACTGCAGCAGTGAGCTCGCATGCATTACAGATTGTGGGAATGGCACAGAATAGAACAAGATTCAGCTGTGCTGTATGAGACATTGCCTCACGTATTTTGTACATGCTGCTAGGAGGTGCTATTCCTTGGAGAAAAACATGTTGCTGGGAAGGGTGGAGGGTCGGAAAAAGAGAGGAAGACCGTCAACCAGGTGTACTGACATGGTGACTATTGCAAAGGGTTCTTGTGTGTCAGGAAGTGTGAGGATGGCGTAGGACTAAACTGGGTTCAGATCTTTTGTACACAGAGTTTCTATGAGTCATACTCAACTCAATGGCACCTAACAATAACAATGAGTCATATTCAACTTAATGGCACCTAACAACAATGTTCAATCTGTATGCTGAAAAAAATTATTCAAGAAGCTTGACTATATTAAGCAGAATTTGGCATCAGGATTAGAAGAAGATTCATCAACAATCTGCATTATGCAGATGACATACCTTGCTTGCAGAACATGAAGACGCCTTCAAACTCTTGCTGCAGTAAGATCAAAGACTACATACTTCAACATGGATTACATCTCAACATCTAGAAAATAAAAATCCTCACCACTGGACCAATAGGCAATATCATGATAGATGGCAAATGACTGAAGTTATTAACTCTTTCCATTTGCTTGGATCCACTGTCAATAACTATAATAACAGTAGTAAAGAAATAATAAGTGTGTTGCATTGCAATCTCAATACACATCCCAAATTGATTTTTCAAAGAGAAAGAAAAGGCAGCTGGCAAGGTTATTTGGAAAGGAAGGAGACTGTGAATAAGCAAAGCAGTTCTGAAAAACAAAAATAAGTGGGAGGCATAGCTCTCTCTGATCTCAAAACCTACTACACAGCTATAATAATCAAAACAGTATTTTATTGATACAATGTCAAACATATATAACAATGGAACATAATTGGGAAGTCAGAAATTAACCCATCTCTCTATGGACAACTGATATTTGACAAGGAAATAAAATCTATCAAATGAGGAAATGACAACCTCTTCAACAAATAGTGCTGACAAAACTGGACTTCCACGTGTAGAAAGCTGAAACAGAATCCACACCTCACACCATATACAAACATCAACTTAAGGTGGATCAGAGACCTAATGGTAAAGCCCTAAACCATAAAGATCATCAAAATAGGACAAAACTTAGAAGGCCTAGCCTATGGAAAAAAGGTTGGCAAATGCTGCCAGAAATGAACAACAAGAGGAGGATTACATCGATGAATGGGGCCTTCTACACATTAAAGTCCCAGTATACATTAAAAAAATCTCTGATAGTGTGAAAAGAAAACGTACTGAACTGGGAAAATACATTTGGTGATGACATCTCAGACAAGGCCTCATAATGAAAATTTTCAGTATACTATAGGGCCTCCATAAGAAAAAGACTAATAACACAACTACAAAATGGGCATAAGATATAGATAGACCTTTCACAGTGAAACACCCTAGATGCCCAACTGATAACATGAAGAAATGCTCAAAATCACTGGCAATAAGAGAAATGCATAAATGCAAATAAAAATTACAAAGAGATATCATCTCATCCAGTAGCAGTGGCAAAGTTTAACAGGACAGAAGCAGTAAATGTTGGAGAGAGTGGAACTTTTATGCACTTAGAGGTGGTGGAATTGTAAAAATGGTACAATCACTCTGGAAGACAATTTGGCATTTTTTAAAAAAGATGAACATAGAAATTTCATATGAACCACTATTATAAATATACCCCAAGGAAAGCAATACTAAGATACAAATGGAAATGCATACACTGATATTCATAGCAGCATTATTCACAATAGTAAGAACATGGAAACAGTTGAAATATCAATCAACAAATGACTGGATTGAAAAACTATAAATATCCTAATGAAATAAATATTTTGTGATCACATGAAATTTTTCATGCCACTTATGAAAATGTTTATTACTTAGTAACTATGATATACATAAACATGTGATGGAAAAAAATCAGCCAAAATTACACTATATAGTCAACTCACTGTTAAAATTTCCATTATTTTTCTGTTCATATATAATATAGTTTAGATCTTTTTCTTCTGTATCCCAGCCTAATCTGACATTTATCATCTCACAGTTTATAGAATTCTATCCAGGGAATGTATCAGTATTTATCTACTTTTACTGTTGAACATACAGTTCATTTTTAATTTGTCACTATTGTGATCGTGTATGCACATCTTATTTCTTTATTTATATATTTACCTTATTTATATGTATATATTTATCCTTTCTAAATTTAATTTATTTCTATTGTAATTAAATACTTTTTTGGTATCATTATTGAGTGGACATATTTATTTATCTCTTTCTTTAAGTAATGTATTAAAATGGAAATTAACTGGCCAACATAAGTCTAACACTTTTTTGTCATTTTATAAATATTTCTCCAGGCTTCTGATGTATATCCAACATTTACAGCATTTAAGAACTTATTTCCTTATATCCTCATTTAAAACAAAAACAATACAACACACTAAAATGCATTGCCATCAAGTCAGAACCAACTCTTAACTGACATTCCTTTGGTTTTCCACTAGAGAGCTTTATACGCTTTGGGGTTTGCTGTGTTAACACCCTACAATCGAGGCCACCAGAGTTCTATATTATCTTTTTGCGGGGAGAAAGGGAATCCTTCTGAATTGAATTGATTTCTATTGTAATGAAGTGCTTTTTTTGTATACTTATTGAATGGACACGTGGTTTCTATGATGCTAAACACCCATGGAGGACAGTGTTTGCTGGAGCTCCCCAATTAAAATAAGCTTGGGAGTAGGAGTGGCATTCACTTCTGAAATAGCTTGCCTCCGGAAACTTTATGAACTTGTAGAAACTATGAAAGTTATACAAGAATTCAGGTCTTTTGTTCATAGGGTCTCTATGAGTCATCTACGACTCGAAGGTACCTAATAACAAGTATTATAGAGCTCTGATGGCCTAGTGGCAAGAAGCTGAATTGTAACCCTAAAGACATGTGGTTCAAGACCACCAGCTGCTTCAAGGTAGAAGGACAGGCAATCTCCTTCTGTGCAATTAACTGCCTCTAAAAACCTTCAGGAGGGTCAACTATGGGTTGTTCCAAGTCTGTGGTACACAACAACAAAAGTATTATAGATGTAAGACTGTACTGTCTTACCTGTGTGAATGTAAAATATCTTCCACATGCTTTATGATCTATAATAGTGACTGTGCTGTATCAGAACTGTTTTTTAACATTATTCTAGAATGTTTCTTCCCAGATGATGACTGAGAAGTTAAAAAAAACGGTGACTAGTACCACAATAGTTACAGAATGAGGGGGAGGGGAGTGTGGAAATCTGCTGTGAAGGATCCCTCAAAAGTACCAAAGAATAATGGTAAAAGTTTAAAGGCTAAATATGACTGATCCAAGCCAAGATGTTTTCAGTTGTTTCCTATGAATCTGAAAGTTAGACAACAAATCAGGATAACAGAAGAAGGATGCCTTTAAATTGTGATGTTAAAGAAAAGTACTGGATGACTCAAGGACTGTCAAAAGAACAAACAAACCAGTCTTGGAGGAAGTGCGAGGAAGAGGCACCTTTAGACATTTTGTCAAGTGAAGCCAGTCCTTGGAAAAAAGGCATCATGCTGAGAAAAGGTCAGAGGAAGAGAGGAAGACTCTGGCACAATGTAACAAAGAGCTCAAACATATCAGAGATTCCGAGTACGGAGCAGGATCTTTCGTTCACAGGGTAGCTATGAGTCAGAGTTGACTTGAAGGCACTTCACAACAGAAATATGTCTACCTTTATGAACTCAGTTCTTTACTAATATCTCTAAATTCCTTTATTTATTCATTTTTGCCTGTGTATTTCAGTAAAAGTAAGATATCACCAGTTGTAAGATATTTCATTATGTGTTCTTCCAAGACTAGCACTCAAATACCTAACACATTATCTTATCGTTTAGACTGCTGTAAATATATATAAAATGAGAGCATAACAATAATTGGGAGGATGTGTTTTCTAGAACTTATCAATCAGCATTCAACTCTGATGAATAATTTTTTTGTATCAAGATCATTGTTGAGTTTAATCTTTCTTCTGTGATTTTCCTAGCCATCATTTGACTTTGCCATGTAGTTAGATAGGAATATATGCAAATGGGTATATCAGCCTATCCACAAGGGGACTGGCTATCTGCCAATCCACAAGGGGGTTGGCTAGTCTCACCACTAAATTGAACAACCCAGCAGCCACCAGGAAAAGAGCAAGCAAGAGGGACTACAGGTCCAACAGCTATAGCGGCCACAGTGGAGGACCAGGCCTGACATGAGACACAGAACCAGAGACCTGATGTAAGACAGTAACTTGGGACTGTTAAATCTTTAGAACTGGAGCTAAAAGTTGTGGTCAAGTCTGCTGGACAACTCGGGACATAATTCACAGGATTGAGAACTTAGCAAGCTGCCTCAAAACTATGAAGCTCAAGGCCAAGGTGCCTGTGAACACATATTGGAAGGCATCCTAACTGCATTCTGCTACTAACCTGGATTATAACCTTTTCAATTCCCTAACATGGTCCTGTGTTGTCTGTGAACTATCACATCAGATTTTGGACCCAGCAAAGCAATAAGATTGGTGTTGAGATGAGTAGAGAAAGGTATAGGAATGCGGGGAATATGTCTGATTTCATGGGAATAGGTTTTGTGTTATTGATGCTGTTGGAGGGGACAGTTCCCTTTTGTGAAGCTGGTAGAGGTCAACTAAGGCTGTCCGCATGCGGCCTTTGCTCTTTCTAAAATCATCAACATCTGAGCTTTTCCACAATGATTTCCTCCAAGCCATCAAAAGCATCAATGATGCAGCATTTCTTTGAAAACAACAAAAACAACCCAACAACTCTGCACTACTAGTCTGGACTTTTCAATTCCATTTCCACAAGTTTTATATGTATGTGCAGGCAAAGTTAACACTTGTCCTTTTACTATTTTAAAATATACACTTCAAAATCAATGAAAATGATATTGATTTATCTTGCAAATCATGTTAAAAATCAAATGTCCACAGATTTGACACATTTTAACATTTTTTTTATCTTAGGACTCTAGGTATAATAGTAGATTTTTAAATTCAAACCCACTGCTATTGTGTCAATTCTAACACCCTCCTATAACAATGCTCCATTAGATTTCTGAGACAGTAACTTGTAATGGGAGGAGCTTGCCCATCTTTCTCCTGCAGAGTGGCTGGTGGGCTTGACCCACTGAAGACGCCTAGCCTTTTGGTTAGCAGTGCAACAGACTACACTACACAAGCTCCTGATACTAGAGAGACTGTAGACATTATTATACATTTATGTGGTTTTGACTTACATTCTCTCCATTTGGTGAATGCTTACCTCGGGTACTGGCCTAGATTCTTTCTATGCAAGACAATATTAAACCCAAGGAAGAGGCATTAGTGTCCCCTTGTACAGATGAAAAAAACAAGGGTTAGAGAAGAAAAATTAATTTGTTCAATGTCACATTGTTTCTTAAGTGACAAACTCCACTGTATTTGCCTTCAGTCTGACTCCAAGTTCTGTTCTATTAATCCCAATTCAGTACGACAGATATATAAATATACAGATTGGCAGTGTGTGTGAGGATTGGTAACTAATATTAATGATCCTTATTATGTGCTGTGTAATCTATTTCTATCTTCCTTCAGTCTTCCCTTTATCTCTGTGGAAATATATAAAAGTACTATGAACATGGATTTTCATTAACTCCTTTCCCCAAGGCCAAATATTAACACTAACCCTTCAGGGAATGATCTGGAAGTAACAGGCCAATACTTCGTACAGTCTAGCAATGCATCACCCCCATGGTCATCTTGCTTTAAAGGTTCCTGGGGAATTCTCTACAAAAATGAGCACAGTGTTGGCAGTCTACAGGACCCTCACTGAAGCAGAGTCGGGCATTTTTAATTTCTTTTTTTCTTTTATATCTGTGGTCAGAAAAATGTTATCTTGGCCACTATGCCATAGGGAATTTGTGTTGCTTTCTTCACATATGTATGGCACAGGGTCTGAAAGAAGGGAGTATGTGCACTTGTTTTATGATGAACTTGATGCAAGAGATTTTATTATTTAGCTGTTGCCCAGTATAACCATGTTTAAGTAGCTGTGTTACTGTTTTAAAAAAGAGAAATCTTCTCAGAGGAACTCTAACTTCCTTTGCAATCTTGTGGATAGGTAGTAATACTCCTAAACTTTTATTATGCAAATAGCTAGTTCAAGAATTACTTGCAAAATAATATGAAACAGATTAACAGTCTTTTTTAAAATGAAAGATTACAGAGACTTTGGATTTCCATTCATATATTGTTGCACATTTTCTTCCCTACCCACCCCTCCCCCCAGTTCACTTTTCTCTTTGAAAAGAAAAGAGAAAAAAATTCATTGTTATACAATCCCCTCCACCCACCCTCAGTCCACTTTACTATGCACCTCTTATTCTAGATTCTTGTCTTGAAAATACTACCTAATAATATATTGCTTTTAAACAGTTCTCTCCCTCATCTGTTTCAATAAAGTATACATTATTTATCCCCTCTTTTCTAAGGTTTCTTCCAACCGTGATGTCAGTCCTACTTTACAGCAGTGGCACTATGCACTATTTGTCCTTTTGTGACTGAGATCTTTCACTCAGCATAATGCCCTCTACGGTCACCCACTTGTATAATATTGCATGAGTTCCTTGATTTTTCAATGCAGCATGGTATTCCATTGTGTGAATATACCACAGCTTCTCTATCCTTTCTTTTGTTGATAGACACTTGGGTTGTTTCCAACTTTTTGCAATTGTGAACAAAGCAGCAATAAACATGGGTAGCAGTTCTGGTTTCTTTATATTCTCAGTAGTGGAATTGTTGGGTCAAATGGTATTTCTATTTCTAACTTTTTGAGAAAATGCCGTATTGCATTCCATAGTGGTTGCACCATTTTACATTCCCACCAACAATGACTAAAGGTTCCAGTTTCTTCACAACCTCGCCAGCATTTGCTGTTTTCTGTTCTGTTGAATTTTGCTGTTCTTACTGGGGTGAAACATTTCATAGTTGTTTTGATTTGCATCTCTCTTAGAGTTAGGGATTTTGAACACTTCTTCATGTATTTGTTTGTCATCTGAATATTTTCTTTGGTGAAGTATTTGTTCATATCCCGTGCCCATTTTGCAACTGCGTTGTTTACCTTTTTCTTATTGTGATATTCAAGTATTCTATACATTCTAGATATAAGTCCCTTATCTGACATGTTATTACCAAATATTTTCTCCCATTCTGTGGCTTCCCTTTCTATCCTGTTGGAGACGTTTTTGGATGTGCCTAGGGACTTGATTCTTAGAAGGAACAATTCATCTATTTTATCCTCTCCTGGCTGTAGGTTTTTCAGAATTCTTGAAAAACTGCTCATATTGTGGATTACGACTTCTAGAGTTCTTCCAAGCTTTTCTCTAATGCAGTTTGTAGTCCTTGGTTTTAGTCCTAGATCCTTGATCCACTTCGAGTTGGGTTTTGTGTATCGAGTGAGGTGTGGCTCTTGTTTGAGTATTCTGCAGATAGTTTTCCAATTTTGCCAACACCATTTGTTAAAAAGGCTGTTGTTTTCCCACTTCTGATTTCATCTCCTTGTCAAAAATCAGTTGTCCATAGGTAGATGGACTGACTTCTGGGTTCTCAATTCTATCCCATTGCACTATGTGTCCGTCATTGTACCAGTACCACACTGTCTTGACCACCATGGCAGTGTAGTAGGATTTTAAATCATGGAGTGAGATGCCTCCAACTTTGTTTATCTTTTTAAGGAGTGCTTTGCTTATTCGGAGCTTCTTTCCATTCCAAATGAAATTGGAGATTGCCTTTTCCATCTCACTGAAGAATGGAATTTGTATTGAGATTATATTGAACGTGTAAATTGCCTTTGGTACTATTGTCATTTTAGGATAACAGTCTTACGTCATGAATTTTGGAGACCTTCCTTTAAAGACACCTCCTCAATTCACACTGGCTTTTACACACACACACACACACACACACACACACACATATATATACATATATATATATGTAACAATTATTATTGTTTTTCTTGAGAATCTACACATAACAAAACACACACCAATTACAATTCAGTGACACTGATTATATTCAAGCTGTGTTAACATTCTCACCCTCCGTTTCCAAATTGTTCCTCCCTACACATATACTTACTGACCTTTAAGTTTTCAATCTAATATTTGGAATGGTTGTCATCATCACTTTAGTTGACTGCTGTTGAGTCAAGCACAACTCACAGTGACCCTAAGAACAAAAGACCAGAAGCCTTTCTATAACCAGCATCACTTTTCAAAGTTCATAGAGTTTCCATAGACATGTTGTTTAGGAAGTGGGTATCATAGAAACAGATCTTATAAAGAGCACATAGCTCAATGTCAGCATTATTTACCTGGGTGCATAGTATGTAATATATTGGCTGACAACTGAAATGTAGACAGTTCATATCTACTAGCTGCTCCATGGACAGACTCCACATGAAAAGGTTTTTAGTCTTAGAAAGCTAATAGAGAGTCTCTATTAATTTGAACCAACATGATAGTAATGGGTATTGTCTGGTTTTAAGAAGGCTTCAGGGAAGTGTCTTTTAGCAGTGTAATATGGGTGTCTGGAAACAAGATGAGCATTGACACCATTTACTGGAGATTGTAAATATTTTGTTGGAGAAATGTCAGCTTCATCTGAAAAGGTGTGTGAGGCAGTAGGAATCAATTCTTAGCCAAATGGAATGTCATAAGAAATCACCATGTTTCTTTTTTCTATCTTCCAAAGTCTCAGGATTACTATCTCTTCAAATCTGAAATTCTTGACTTACCTTCTTTCGTGGACCCTTAAGCCCACTCAACCTTTGAGTCCTTCAATCCTTTCAATAACTCCAAGTCCACATCTCTCTAATTCAATCCTGCATCTTTCTAAACCCAATCATCATTACTTTAGGTACTACAACGGCTCATCTAGACAACTGCACAACTGCATCAGCCTTCTAACTTATCTAACTGGATGTTTCTGCCTCCAATTCTATTCTTTGAGAAAGGAAAAAATCCAGTCTCGCCACTCCCGGGCTTAGAACTCTTCCATGGTTTCCTGTTGCTCGAGGTAAAGCCCACCGTCTGATCCATAGCTTCCAAGGACCCTCACAATAAGGCCCATGTGACTTTCCAAGTGTCACTCTTCCTCTTCCCCCACCTCCTCCATTCTTTCATTGTTTCACTTCAGCTAAAATGAACAGCTTTCACCCTTTCAAATGTCTCTTCTTGAATCCTTTCTAAATAGGGTTAACTCTACTTAAAATATCCTTCCAGAATCCATGTGTAGAATGATTTCCCCTACAACCATATTACTGCATATCTCTGTCTGTGTTCTCTCTTAGTTCCTTCTGCTTATTTTATCACTTAATAAATCCTATTACCATTTTCCATCCCTACCACCCATGAAGTAAAAAACTGTCTCCTGCTCTGTGTTCCACGTCAGAGCTGTGGTATTGTCCCTACATGCAGAACACTGGTGGTCTGAAGCATGATGTAAATTAGTACATTTAAATTAATATTCTTAAATTGTTCTACATTTATCATTATTATCTTCTGTTTATAAACAGTGGGAAGTGGCTTCTTTATTATGAAACTCAGAATTTTCATTAACCATAATCCTTTTTCCATACACAGTCACCACTGGTCCTGCCTGGCCAGGCCTATTTCTTCTTATTTTTAACTGTATAATATGTATCTGTAAATTCAGCAAACAAAACAAAATCTAAGAACTTCACATTAGCCAGGGCATCTGTCCACATGATAGATACCCTCATCTTAATCTGTTGCCCAACCTTGTTTCTACATTGCATGATCACTGTTGTCTTGCTTGTTTTAGAAATAATTTAATTGCCTCTATACATAACTTCCAAAATTATTTGTCTTGTTTTGAGCTTTATTAAAAGAGTATCATGGTTCTATAATATTTAGCAATTATTTTCACTTAACATCGTACTGCTAAGAGTCAGCTGATTTCACATATGGTGTAGATCATTTGCTGTGACTGCTGCATTATATTCCATTGTATAAGTACTCACGGAGCTTTCACGGTCAAGTCCATAGAGAGTTCTGGCCATGACTCTCTAGCAGGTGGAATCTACCAGTATATCCACTGGGGGGTGGAAAGATAAGCAGTCTCCTCTCATTGTGATTTACAGTCTCAGAAACCAGAGGGTCAGTATTAAGATGATTCTGACTTCATGGCAATTGGTTTGAGGTTTGGGGGGTTTTGTTTTTTTGTGGTTTTTTTTTTAATTTATTGTTTCTGCATTCTCAGGATGCACTAAATTGTCTCCAGTTTTTATTCCATGCAGGCAAAAAACACAGTCAATCGGTGGCATGTAAATGGCTGTAAGCATTTCTCTAGGAGTACAATTGGTGTGTCATAGAGCATATGAATCTAACTTTAGGAGATAATGTTAAACTTAATGGTCCCACTCAAAGGTATATAAATAAATAGCATATTATAAATATGTATAAATAGCATATTATGTGATTTTGATATGCATTTTCTTAATTGTATGGCCTAGTGGAAAGTAGTTGTACTGTAATCCCAAAGGCACATGGTTTGAATCCATCAGATACTCTACAGAAGAAGGAAAACTCACTGGAGGGTCAGCTACAGGCTGGTTTCTAACTCAATGACATACAACAACACAAATCACTAATAATATGAAGCTTTATGCATGCATCTTCTTTTGCATATATGTTTCTTTTACATGAAATGTTTTATTGTCTGTATTTCTATTGGGTTGTTTGTGCTGGTCTTATGGTTTCTAAGCATTTGAATATATTTTGGTAAAATGTTTTTTAGATTGTGTAGAGTCAGGAAATCTTATTTCAGTTGGTAGCGTAAGTTTGCAATACCTTTAAGTCATTTTATTGAATATTCAAATTTTTTATTCTTTTATATTTACTGTTTTTTGTGTCTCTCTTAAGAAATATTTCCCAAGTAGGTGCCAGTTTTCCTTTTTAGGAGAATAATATAAAGTTAGTTTTTCCCTTTCTTTGTATTTTTTAAATTTTATTTTACGCTGCTTTACGTACAAAGCTCATAAAATTTCTATACATTGTTTTTCACACCAGATCTTTCCCCACACAATTTGATGGGTGGAGAGGGGAATGGGTAAATTTGTTTTTTAAAGGAAATTTAACTAAAAATGAACCATGTTAGGCAGGGACAACACTGATATTGTGGTTAACTCCACAATAAAGGATATATCTTTGACTTTTTCTGTAAGTGCTGGTCTCTCTGAAACTTCTCTAAATCTGAACATTTAGATTAAGAAAGATTAGGAAGAAGGATTGGTCATCCACTTCTGAAATAGCAGGCCTCCGAAAACCCTATGTACAACAGAACACATGTAGAATAACAGAAAGGACAACTGAGGTCGAGCTTTCAAGTATGGAAATACAAAGGAGAAGGAACAGTTGTAAGCAGACACTAGTGATTGGGACATGGAATGTGAGAACCATGAATGTAGGAAAATTAGATATTTTAAGGAAGAAATTGAACACATAAATATTGACACACTAGGCATTGGTGAGATGAGATGAACTGGCATGGGGCATTTTGAGTCGGATGATCATATATTACTCTGGAGATGAAAAGGTGAGGAAAAATGGAGTTGTTTTCAAAGTTAAGAAAGTCATTTCTAGATCCATCTTGAAGTACAATATTGTGAGTGACAGGATAATATCCATATGCATACAAGGAAAGAAAAATAGGTTTCAAAACATTACAAGAGTATATGTGATGTGCCAAAACTAATGACAGTGATATATAACTAACCACAGTTGGAAAGCACCAATCTTGTCCTGATATGCAGAATGCATTTATATTTTGTTATAGTCTGCTGTTAGAGACCTCTCCAAAGTACTGAAGAGAAATGATGTCACTCTGGAGACTAAGTTACGCCTGATATAGGCCATGGTCTTTGCAATCACTTGCTATGCATCAGAGAGCTGGTCAATGGCTAGGGATGAGAGAAGGAGAATTGATGCCTTTGAGCTGTGGTGTTGGAGAAGAGTATTAAATATACCATGTACTGCTAAGAAAACAAACAGGTTCATCCTAGAAAGGGTGAGACTAGGCTGTTCCTTGAAGGCAAAGATTCTGAAGGTTCATCTGACATATTTTGGACATGTTGCAAGGAGGGACCAGTTCTTGAAGAGGGACAGCGCAGGAGAGGAAGATCCTTTGAGGTGGATTGATTCAGTGACTTGGCTTATGGGGATAGATGTGTCAGAGACAGTGAGATTGGCACAGGACAGAGCAGAGTTTAGGGCTGTTGTACATAGGGTCGCTATGAGTCACAGGCGACTCGATGACTCATAACAAAAACAACAACGAGGTCTGTTATGTCTTTAGTGGCTTAATCAAAATTTATTTCAAAGGTTCTCCTGTAGTTTGATTTTGTGTTGGGAACCAAAAGCAATATCCTATGAAAGTATTTGTTGAGCCAATTTGGAAGCATTTGGTTCAATAAGAGGGGTGTGTGTGTGTGTGTGTGTGTGTGTGTGTGTGTGTGTGTAAAAGAGAAAATGAGGCTCTAAGTGTAGGTAGTGTTGTTAGGTGCCACTGAGTTGCATATGACTCAATAGCGACCCTATGAATGACAGGTCTGAATCCCAACCTATCCTGGGTCATCCTCGCAGCCTATGACACACTCAAGCCCATCGCTGAAGTCACTGTGTCAATCCACCTGGTTGAGGGTCGTCCTCTCTTTCACCAACACTCCCTCATCTTTTTAGCCATAATGTCTTTCTCTAAGGAATAGCTTCTCCTAAGAACATGTCCAAAGTATGTGAAACAAAATTTTATCAGCTTTGCTGCCAAGGAGCACTCTGGCTGCACCTTCTCCAAGATATATCTGCTTGTTTTTTATGCAGTCCATGGAATATTCAGTAATCTACTTACAGAAATGACGCAAAAAATATTAGAACTTAATGAAATGTTGTTGTTGCTGTTATTAAGTGATCTTGAGTTGATCTGGACTCATGGCAGCCACATGTGCTAGAAGAGTGAAACAACCTCATAGCGTTTTCTAGATTGTAATATTTTCAGCAGTTCTCCATGTATTTTGCCCTCAGAGCAGCTGGATGAGTTCAAGCCTCATCTTTTGGTTAACTTCCCAATGCTTCACCATTGTGCCACCATGACTTCCTTAAGGAAACTAATTTTATAGCATTGATGAGAAAACCCACTGCTGCTCTGGTGGGCTAGCTAATAAAGAGTTGTGCTGCCAATCCAAAGACAGGAAATTCAAATCCACCAACTTCCCCCAAAAGAAAGATGAGTAACCTCCTCCCATGCGACTTGAATGAGTCCACTCTGACCCAATGACCATCAGCATGAGACTGAGAACACCACGACCTGTATGTGTCCAAGTTCAAGCACAAGACTCAAGTGGAGTAGGACTAGATCCACTCTTTAATTAGTTCACTTGACTGCCCCAATAGGTCTCTGGGTAAATTTTAGGTACAAGAATATGCACCTGAGAGTAGGCAGTAGGTTGTACATTTGTGAACATCCATGGAAAGAGCAGTAAAAAATCAAATGAGGTGTTACACTGGCTAATCTGCTGCAAAGGCCCTCTTTAAAATGCTAAAGAGCAAGAATGTCACTATGAAGACGAAGGTGTACTAGACCTAAACCATGGTATTTTTATTACCACATATGCATGTGAAAGCTGGTCATTGAATAAGGATGACTAAGGAAGAATTGATGCCTTTGAATATGGTGTGATTGAAGAATATTGATTATGCTATGGGCTTCCAAAAGAAAGACTAAACAAATCTGCTTTGGAAGAAGTGGAGCCAGAATGGTCCTTGGAAGCAAGGAAAATGAGACTTCATCTCCTATACTTTGGCAAAAGATATGAAAAGACTCTTCATGGAGGAACACTTCAGATACCCAATAAATACATGAAGAAATGCTGAAAACCAATGGATGGCAACCAGAGAGATGCAAATCAAAATCATAATGAGATATCATCTCACACCAGTAGCCGTGGCAAAGTTTAACAAGGCAGCAATCAATAAATGTTGGAGAGGATGTGGAGAGGTTCGAACTCTCATATACTGTTGGTAGGATTATTATATGGTACAACCACTCTGGAAGGCAGTTTGGCATTTCCTCAAAAAGCTCAACGTAGAAATTATACATGACCCAGCTATTCTTCTGTTAGAAATATAACCTGAGGAAAACAGAATTGAGACATAAATGGAGATTTATACACTGATGTTCATTGCAGTATTATTCACAACAATAAGAAAGGAGAAACAGCACAGGTGTCCATCAACAACTTCTTCTGGACCCATCAAGACAGGTCCCTCCTGACAACATGCCTAAAGTATGTGAGTAGAGTTTAAAAATCCTTTCCTCCAAGGAGCACCCTGGTTTCACCCTCCCCAGGACAGATCTCTTTATTCCCTTGGCACTCTGTGATATGCTCAATATTCTTCTCCAGCACCACAGTTCAAATACATCGATTATTCATCTGTCATCCTTATTTATTGTCCAGCTCTCAGATGCATAGCAAGCAGCTGAGAAGACCCTGACTTGGATCAGGCACACTTTAGACTTTAGACTGACATTGTTGCTCTTTACTATCTGGAAGTGTCCTTGATAGCATTTTTACCAATGCAATTTGTCTTTTGACTTCCGGACAGCTGGTGCCAGAGGTGTTGATTGTGGATTCAAGCAAGATGAACTCATTAACAACTTCAATCTTTTCTCCACCTATCATCATGCTGACTGTTGACTGAGTGGTGAAGATTTTTGTGTTCTTGATGGGAAGATGCAATCACATTAAAGGCTGCAGTCCTTGGTCTTCTACAGCAAACGCCTCAAGTACTCCTCAGTTTTGGTGATCAAAGTCGTTTCATCTGCATACCTCAGGATGTTGATAAGTCTTCCTCCAATCTTGATGCCACATTCTTCTTCATAAAGTCCAGTCTCTTGAACAATGTGAACAGATCATTCTGACATACTGTTCAGACTGAACAGTATACAAATAGCAAAGAAGTGGAGAAAGGATACATCTTTGACACACTTCTTTCTTGATTTTGAACCACACAGTGTTCCCTTGCTGTTTGGACAACCACTTCTTGGTTTAAGTATAGGTCTCAAATGAGCATGGCCAAGTGTTCTGAGATCCCCATTCTTCTCAGTGGTAGCCACAGTTTGTTGTGATCCACACAGTCAAATGCCATAGTCAATAATACATAAACAAAGAAAATGAACTAGAAGAGTACTCTTTGCAACCAGGGTGCTCCTTAGAGGCAAGATGGCAAAACAATTTCACTTACTTTGTGCATGTTGTCAAGAAAGGCCATTCCTTAGAAAAATACAACTCGCTGGGAAAGGCTCTGAGAAAGAGAGGAAGACTCAATGGGATGGACTGACAAAGTGACTGAAGATGGTATAGGATAGGACAAGGTTGAAATCTGTTTTTCATAGGGTTGTTATGAATCCTAGTTGACTCAATGGTACCTAATAACAATAACAACGAGTCCTAATGGAAGTGCTCTCTGGTGGATCCAAACCATCAGAGAGGTGCTTTCTTTGAGTTAACAATACAATTTGCTACCAATTATGCCACCAGGCCTCCCATAAATTACACTATGCACTGAAAATTAAATATGATAACCTTAAAAGAGATCTTCAGTTCACTGATCAGTGCCACGATGGTGGGAGGGGCAGGCACGTGACAACATGAGCCCAGTGTCAGGATTCCTTGGTTCTGTTCAGCCATTATTTTTCTTTGCTTCTCTGGGTGAGCTCTTTTCTCTGACTGCGCCTGATTTTTTACCTGTAAATTCTGTAGCTACACCCAAATCAATCAAGTAAAGTCAGCAATTGTCATAAATAGTTCCCAAAGGTCCTTCCAACTCAAGGAATCAATGCTTTTCTTGGTTTAATCTTGAAGTTCAGAGAAAAATTCCTACACAGTAATGTGGAGGGTTTCATTGCTCTTTTCTAATCTCTCTTTATTATTTGTAGTGTAGATTTTGCTCCCAGGACCATAAATGGTCTAGTTTTAAGGTCTGATTTTCACAGCTTTCACAAAGAAGATATATATTCTGTGCAAATCACACCTCAATCCAGTCAAAATCTCATAGGGACAAGGAAAAAACAGCCATTAGATGGTGAAGAGAATCTGTAGCACAGAAAAAGGAACAAAAATGAAACTTTTTCTTTGGTTGGGTCAACATACTACCAAAGATAGCAGAATGTTATTAGCATATTAATTTGTTCAGAGAAAATATTTCTCAACCTTGTGTAGTATATATCCCTCTAGATAAATCTATCTCATAGCACCTACAGCTGGGGAAGAGAATGCCTCACCCTTTCCTTCTCACAATCAGGACTCACTGAAACTCAGCATATAGTCCATTTCTTCTATGTGTTACCACCTGTCAACCTTTGCATTAGCCCACAACCTACTGCATTCAAGTCCGTTCAGTTCCAACTCATAGCTGCTCTCTCTGTCTGGTCTGCAAGGCTGTAATTCTTTATGGGGGGACTTTATGGCACCTTTTTTCCCCTGAGTGATGGTGGACCTAAACCGCTTAACTTTTTGCTGAGCAGTCTGACACACAGTTAAACACTACATCACCAGGGCCCTTTAGGCTTTACATTATTAACTTTTCTCTGTCAACCTTGACTTTCCCTCGGGTTGTATGCTGTTGTGTACCACAGAGGCAGAACCGATGCATCGCTGACCCTCCAGTGGGTTTTCAGGGGCGGTTAACCGCATGAGAGGAGATGGTCCCTCCTCCCGTGGAGCTGCTGGTGGTCTTGAACCACATGCCTTCTGGACTGCAGCACAGCTTCTTGCCACCAGGCACTATAGTCAATTTTTATATTGGTATTTACTACATTTTCATAGTCACATGCACCTCAGCCTGGAGGGGAATTTCTGACACAATCCTTTGAAGAGAGATGCTCTGGATGAGGATCACAGGCAGATTACTAGGACTGCTAATGCTCACTCATTATGCACTCATTTCTCACTGCACACTCCTTTTTCCCTTGCTGCTTTCTCCTTGTCTAACTTCTCCAAGTTAGTTTCTGAAGCTCAACGCATCCATGTATGACAGAGGCATTTTTGGAACTAGCTCACCAGACCTTTCTTCTTTCCCTGTGAGCCATCAGGATTGGAGGCAGACGCAGCAACAACCTGCGTTATGGAGATGACACAACCTTGCTTGCTGAAACATAGGAGGACCTGAAGTGCTTGGTGCAAAAGGACTGCAGCCTCCTATATAGATTGAAGTTCAACATCAAGAAAACAAAGAAACCACTGGACCAATTGGCAGCTTCATGACAGACAGGGAAGAAATTGAGATTTTTCACAGCTTTAGGTTGCCTGGCTCCACAATCAATACTCTTGGTACAAGAAGCCGGAAAATTATAAGATGAATTGCACTGTGAAATTTTGTTGCCAGGGACATCTCCAGAGTACTGAAGCAACGATGTCAGTCTGGAGACTAAGATGCATCGGATCCAGGCAATGGTCTTTGCAATTACTGGTTATGCATCAGAAAGCCGGACAATGACTAGAAATGATAGAAGAAGAATTGATACCGTTGAGTTGCAGTGATGGAGAAGAGTATTGAATAGACCATGGACTGCTAGAAGAACAAACAAGCTTGTTCTAGAGAGTGTGAGACCAGGCTGCTCCTTGGGGGCAAGGATTCTGAAGTTCCATCTGATATACTCTGGGCACGTTGCCGGGAAAAATCAGCCCTTGGAAAGGGGCATCGTGCTTTGGAGGGTGCAGGGACAGAACAAGAGAGGAAGACCCTTGATGAGATAGATTGATTCAGTAATTGGGGTAATAGGGGCAGGTGTGTAAGAGACAATAAGGTTGGCTCAGGAGAGAGCAGGATTCAGAGGTGTACACAGGTTCATTATGAGTTATGAGCAACTCAATGGCATATAACAACAATAACAACAACGAAAACAGCCTGGTAGTTTCACTGGGACTTGGTTAGTGTTGTAGCAACATACACGCCTCCACTGACAGACAGGAAGTAGGTGCACATGAGGTCTATCACGTAAGAATCAAATTTGAGCCTTCCTCATAACAGACAAGAATTGACTGTCCAATGGCCCATTAGATGGATGGATGGATGGATGGATGGTGTTATTTTTAGAGAATGTTAAGTGAACCATGACTACTAAGTGATCCTACGAAGAACAGGTGGGAAACTTGCCCTATCCGGTGCCATCCTCACAATCTCCATCATGCTTACTCTCATTTTTTTTATAGTCTCTGCTTGCTTGTTGAGTATCTTGCTCTTTTTCTCTGACCCTCTATTTTCCCAGCATCACATCTGGGACCAGTCACGATGGTCTGTTCCAAAGACCAGTCCTTCCTGATAACATGCCCAGACTATGTTAGAGAAAGTGTCATCAGCCTTGCTTCTTAAAGGGCATCCTTGTTGCAATTCCTCCAAGACAGTCCATGGGATATTCAAAACTCTTTACTAATGTCATATTTCAAGGGCATTAATTTGTCTTTTTTCTTACTTATCATCTAACTTTCAACACACATTACATAGTTGAAAATGCCATGGTTTTGATCAGGCACAACCTAATTTTCAGAGACACCCTTGCTCTTTAGCATTTTAAAGAGGTAAAAATGTCCTTGAGAGCAGGTAGATAATAATGGTACATTCACACAATGGAGTACTATACAGCACGCAGGAGCAATGGTTTGGTAAATTATTATCTAATTTGGGAGGGATTGGAGAGCATAATATGCTAAGTGAACTAACTCGGTCCCATAAGCACAAATATTGTATAAGACCATTATTGTAGAACATATATGAGGATCCAAGGCAGAGAGGATGGGCAAAGGGGGCGCTTAATCAAAGGGTCACACAATTTGATGGGTGAAGGAAGAGATGAGTCAAGGAAAGGGGAAAAGGTGTGAAAAACAATGTATACAAACGTGTTAAGTAAACCAGTATAAAATAAATTCTATAAATATATATGTGTGTGTACGTGTGTGTGTGTGTGTGTGTGTGTGTATGTAAACACACACAGAGAGAGATTGTGAACTCTGGTGGCCTAGTGGTAAGGAACTACACTGCCAGTGCCAAGGTATGCAGATTGAATCCACCAACTGCTCTGTGGGAGAAAGATGGGCAATCTCCTCCAGTGCAATTTTCTACCTCTGCAAACCTGCTGGATGGTCAGCTATGGGTCAGTTCTAATGTGATGGTCATGTAATTTCAAGTTCTGTTGAGTGATAACAACAGAAATATACACAATGGGAGCTGTGATGGCCTAGTGGCACAAAGTTGCACTGCAATTTGAAAGGAACGCGGTTCGAATCCACCACTCTGCTGTAGAAGGATGGACAATCTTCTGGGCCAGTTGGATCTGACTCAACAGTACACTACAAAAAAAAAACACAACCCAACAACAACAACAAAAAAAACCAAACCAAAACAAAAACAAAAACAAAAAAAACCCAAACAAACAAAATCACAACCAAAAATGTCCCCATATACTCTGTGTGTGTGTGTACACATGTATGCAAGTTTTTACACACATAGAAATTCCATTATGTTTATGCAAGTATACACACACACACATACAAATCTCATTATGTGTGTGGATACACACACATACACACACACACACACGCGCGTGCGCGCCAAATGGCAGGTTTGATGGGTAAGGAGTTGCATTGCCGGTGGGCCTAGGAAGGAAGATAGGCAATCTACTGTGGGATTTACAGCCTCTGAAAACCCACTGGAGAGTCAGCCATGAGTAGGTTCTGACTTGACAGCAATGAGAGAGAAAGAGATATTCCAAATGGAGTCTCGGAGTTGCCCAAGCATGTGTCTGATTACCAAGAGCAATTCTTTGATTCTTCACTCCTGCTGTACAGCATCACCAGCAGAGCCAGGAAGTCCAGGCCAGCCAAGTATGCAGGATCAGGCCAGCAGGACCAGATCCAAATAACCTCCCAGCCAGCTCTTGAGAACGAACAGCACTTATGACCCAAAACCGAAGGGGAGTGTAGAACGAAGCCTTCAGGAAGGGCTGCGTGAGGTCTCTGCAAATGCTCAGGGCTCCTAAAGAACAGCTTATGCGATTTAAAGTATTGCTTGTTTAGATTAGGACTGCACGGAGTGCAGCACGGTGCTATTATTGTAAAGTCCAATGTCCTGAGGAGAGAAGTCCTATCTGTTTGTTTGGACTTGAAGTGCATGCCTGCCCTGAAGCCTGTGGACTGGAAATGTTGTGTAACTGGGGGACGCTTCAGTGCAAGTCCGAGATGTGTGACCATAGCAACAATTTGGAAGGATGGGACAAGTCAAGGACTCGTCACAGGCTCCCTCTCACCATGTGTTTTATGGCATGAAACACTCAGAGCAGAATGCAACATTAAAGAAAATAAAGAGTCCAAAACCAAATCATATTAGTGTGGAGGATGCTAAATGGGCTTCCCACACTGAGAAAATCAAATACTTCCAACTAGTGGAAAGTGCATTTTCTCGATGAGTCACTCTATGTCCAAATTAACCACATGTGAAATGATGCTGCTCACTTTTCTTTCTCACTCACCTACTGTGCTGCACTCAGTGACCTTTCCCAGAAGGAAATACCTAAACTATACAATTCCATTTCAAAGAACATTTCTTTTTTTTAATTTTTATTTTATTATTTTTGTGTGAGTGTACCGTCAAATCAGATCTGACTGGTACAGGAGGAGATTGTCCCTCCTTCCCCGGCAGAGCATCTGGTGGATTCGAACCATTCGCCTCTGGGATTGTAGTTGCAGCTCCTTACCATTAGGCCACCAGAGCTCCCCCAAAGAACATTTCTTAACACCTTCTTATAAGGTGACACTTTGGTGCTATGATGATACATACTATGCAACCAGTATTTGGAATACTAGGAGAATCACCCATGGCAGAAAGAGTTGAGTGAAGCTTCCAGAATAAGAAAGCCTGGAACTAAAGACTTCCAAAAATTATCCTGTGAAAACCCTATGTGTTATGTGTCATCGAGTCAACTCTGAGTCAGACCAGTCTTATGGACAACAGATCTGAATCTTGTCTTATCTTGTACCATCCTCAAGAGCTTTGATATACTACAGCCCATTGTTACAGCCACTGGGCCAATCCAGCCTGTCAAGAATCTTCCTTTTTCTGACTCTCCTCCATCTTTCTCTCCATGATGTATTTTTCCAAAGACTGGCCCCTCCTGATATTTTATACAAAGGATATGAAATGGAAGTTTTACCATCCTTGGTTGTACTTCCATCAAGACAAATTCATTTGTTTTGGCAGTCCATTCAGTGCTATTCTTCACCACCACCACTCAAAGACATCACTTCTTCTTTGGCCATCCTTAATCCAACTACCAGAAGCATAGAAAGTAATTGAAAAAAATCATGACTTATATCAGGCTCACCTTAGACTTTAAGTTGACATCCTTGCTTTAAGCTGACATACTTTGCCAAGGAAAGGTCTTTGACAAGAAGATTATCTCAGTACAACATGTCTTTTCCCCAATACAACACTGTTTCTTGACTGCTGTTATCTGAACATTGATGGTGGATCCAAGTAAAATGAAATTTCACCCTTTCTCCATCTATCATGATGTTGTCTATCAGTCCAGTGCTGAGAATTTTTGCTTTCTTGATGTTGAGATGCAATCCATATTGCAAACTGTAGTTTTCTATGTTCTGTAGTAAGTACTTCAAGTCTTCTTCGCTTTCTGCAAACAAGGTTGTTGCATTTTGTTGATGAGTCTCCAAGACTTATTTGTTTGTTCATTTGGCAGTCCATGGGATGGATGGTCAGTGCTCTTCTTCAACATCACAGCTCAGAGGCATGAATTCTTCTTCTGTAATCCTTATTCATTGTCCAGCTCTCATAGGCATAGCAAGTGATCAGAAAGAACATAGCCTGAAACAGACACACCATAGTCCTCAAACTGACATAATTGCTTCTCAATAATTTGGAGAGGTCTCTAACTGCAGACTTGCACAGTGCAATACATCTCCTGACTCGGAAAATTGAGTTTTTGTGAGGTGCTACTCAATGTAAAACATTCGTTTAGTAAAACATTTGTTTAGAACAAGATTACTAGAGAATAAAGAGTTTCTCCATCAACACGCCTGTAGAGCAACTGTTACATACAATCTTATGCTAGGATACAGAGATGAAGAAGGAGGTGGATATACATCCTTCATGATTCATAATCTAAGAAGAGGAATAAGCAATTATAGGCCAGTGAGTGGTCAACAACACACACATCAAGAATGGTGTGTTTTTATTCATTCATTTATTCTTTCAAGAAATGATCTCTGAGTGCTTACTTCTTGAGCTGGTGATTACACATCTGAAAAGGAAGAGTAATTCCTTTGCTCCCTCAGGCTGTTGCAACAATCATACTAAGTTGTTATTGTTGTTAAGTGCTCTCTAGACAATTACAATTCATATGAACAAAAGATCTGAATGTTGCCTGATCTCGTGCCATCTTCAGGGTCTCTGATATGTTTGAGTCCATCAGTACAGTCATTGTGTCAGCCCATTTCATTGAGGATCTTCCTTTCTTTTGCTAACCCTCTACCTTTTCCAGAAAGCTGTCTTTTTCCAAGGGTTGGTCCCACTTGACTTAATGACCAAAGAATACAAGACAAAGTTGCACCATTCTAGCCTCTAAGGAGCATTCTGCTTGCACTCCTTCCAAGACAGATTTGATTATTCTTTTGGAAGTTTATGGAATAGTCAATACCCTTTGCCATCACCAAAGAGGTCACTTCTTCAAAGGCATCAGTTTTTCTTTGGTCTTCTTTATTCATTGTCCAACTTTTAGATGTATAAGAAGCAACTGAAAGATCACAGCTTGGATCAAGTGTACTCAAGTCTTCAAACTGGTATCTATGCTCGTTAGCACTTTAGACAGGTCCTTGATAGCAGATTTTCCCCAGTGTATCACACACACACACACACACACACACACACACACACATTGGTTTAATTTCAAAGTTCGAATACATTATTTTTCACACGATCTTCCCCATTTCCTTCACCATCCCACTCATCAAATTATGTGACCCTTTGATTAACCTGTACCCCCTCCTCACCCCTCTGCTTCCACTCTCCCCTCCCTTGGATCCTCATACTCATTCTACAATAATAGTTTTCTACAATATTTGTCCTTGTGGGACTGAGTAAGTTCACTCAGCATAATGCTCTCCAGTCCCTCCCAAGTTAGGTAATAATTTACAGTCATTACTTCTTTGTGCTGCGTAGTGTTCCGTCGTGTGAATGTACCATAATTTCTAAATCCATTTGATTGTGGTTGGACATCTTGACTGTTTCCATGTTCTTGTGAAGATGAATAATGCTGCTATGAACATTGGTGTACAAGATTTTTTTTAACTGTTGCTACCATGGCAGCCGCAAATTAAGTCATGCACATTAAATCAGCTGCTTCATGCTAAACGGACTCACTTGCATACATCTATGCATCACTAAAGATCTCCAGACTTTGAAAGAGCCACACTAGAGTGTGAATGCCGCTGTTGGTGACCTAGGGCAGAACTTAGGACTGAGTGAATGTCTGTTCCTTAACAATGAAAACACAGCACAATCATCACGGAGGCACCAGGCTCTGGATGCAAACATGGCACCAAAGGCTAAAGTGAGCCGCCGCAAGGGGTAAGGGGGAAAGGTGTACATCTGAACATCCACCAGACTCAATCTTGGCTCTGCCAATTCATAGTAAGTGACATGAAGCATATTAGTTAAACTCTGTGAACTTTGGTTTCTTAACCCATAAAATAAACATATGAATACATACTCTCATGGAGGGGCTGCAGTTTAAATGAGAAGGTAGAATATGAGAGCTGGCATTTTGAAACAGCTCAATGACTCTGTAAGCAGCAGGTTGCATAAACAGAGCCCCTGACATTGATGAAACATAGCTCTATTTCTGGTTTTTGTCAACTCTTTAAACTTGAGTCAGCAGCAACAGGACAGCTGGCTAGTTCTACTCTGGCCTCAAGCTTTGCTTGCAAAGACACAGCCCATGGATCACGTCTCCTCGGTCAGACTAATCAGGTCTGAGTCAGACAGCAGTCTACTGTGTCGTCCAAACACGCGTGTTTCTCCAAGGCTCCTCTGAAGGTCCTCCTTCACCGGGTTTGTGGTTAAACCAGAGGGAAATAAACTTTTTCTGTAAAGATCTAGATGAGGAATACTTCAAACTTCACAGGACAGAAGGTCTCTCCCCTATTGACTCTGCCATTATGTCATCTCTCTACTGTTACTACCTCTGCCATCTTAAAGTAGCCATCTTTAAAAACAACAAAAAACAAGCAAACTCACAGCCATTGAGTCTATTCTGACTCATACCAACTCTTCCTCAGATTTCTGAGGCTGTAGATCTTAATAGGAGGAGATTATCCATCTTTCTCCCAAGAAGCCCCAGGTGGACTCAAACTGCTGGAGACGCAAAGCTTTCAGGTTAGCAGTGTGACGTCTTCCAGGCTACACCACCAGGGTAGTCACAGACAACACATAAATGAATGAGAGTGAGTGTTCCATTAACTTGTCATTTCTTGAATTATTAACTGCAGCCAGTTGTCACATGCCACAAAATATTGTTTATACTTTTAAAACATTGTTGGTGTTTTTAAAAATGTACACATATTTTTCTTCTTGGGATTTTTTTTTAATAATTGGTTTACAAACAATAATTTGTTTACATTGTGTTTCATTCATGTACATTGTTGGGGTTTCTTGTTTGTTTGTTTTTTGAGGATGGCACAGAACTGGGCAATACAACCACGATCAAATGGATTGAGAAATTATGGTGCATTCATATAAAAAATGGAATACTATACAGCACACAGGAGCAATGATTTTGTAAATTATTGCCTAGCTTGGGAGGGACTGAAGAGCATTATGCTGAGTGAACTAACTCAGTCCCACAAGGACAAACATTGTATAAAACCATCACTGTAGAATGAGTATGAAGATCAAAGGGGCAGGGATAAGGTGAAAGCACAGGGATGAGGAGTGTGGAGAAAAGGGGGCATTAATCACGGGGCTGTATAATTTGATGGGTGAGGGATGAGGGAAATTGGAAGAATCTGGTCTGAAAAATAATGTATTCAAATTTTATAAATAAGCTAGTATAAATTATAAAAAATACATTAAAAAATTCCTGGTTTTTTAAATTCACATTGTGTTTCATATTATCATTCCCCATATACTGTCTAATAAAATTACTCACCATTGAGTAACATGATGGCAGAGTCAATAGGAGAGAGACCTTCTGTCTCTCTATTCTGCTCACTATTACTCCATTTTTTCAGATTCCCGCTGGATCCTACCTAATTTCTTCACCCCATCACTCCAACCACCAATCTCTGCAATCTTGTGATTTACCTCTCTTGTACCCTCTGACCCCCACCTCTTCCTCTTCCCTCTTTGAACAGTTACAAACATCTTACCAGTTATCCTTCTGTTTTTATAATAATGGTCTTAGACAGTACTTGTCCTTATGAGCCTGGGTTCACTCACTCAAAATAGTGCTCTCTAGCCTCTCCCATGTTATATAGTATTTTTTTACATCATTGCTCCTGAGTGCCGCATAATTTCTCAATCCATTCATTTATTGATGGGCATCTGGGCTGTTCTTATTATCTTGCTGTAGTGAATAAAGATGCTATGAACAATCCCCACCCCCACCAGCTATTTAAGTGTAAAGTCATTTGAGCCCACTACTACAAAACTGTAGTGGGTAGATTTGGCCCACAAGGTATAGGGGAGAAGCCCTGGATGAGAAGGTCAACTGTTTATGGAAAGGTTGGAGGTTCTAGGCCACTCAAAGGCACTTAGGAAGACAAACTTGTCAATCAACTTGAGGAAAAAATAAGAGTAAAAAAAAAAAAAATAATGAAGCCCTGTTCTGCTATGACACACTTCAGGTCACCATGAGTCAGCATCAGCTTGATATCAACTCGTTGCTGGCGAGTGAAATGTGATCATACAAGAGCCCCCCACAAAAGCAAAATTAAAGATCTCATAACACACATTAACTGCACCCTTTTTCCAGCTTGCTCACATGATCCTACTTCTAGATGTTAGCTTCTTTTGGTACTTTCAAAGGTTAGAGGGAAGAAGTGTTTTCTGTCAAGAATCCTACAAAAGCTCTTGGAAAGCCAGTTTCTCTAAAAATCTGTATATGCAGATTTGTCTCACCACTGGTATATTCCCATTGACACCTTGGTTTTAAAATTGGTGGCATAGTCTGTAGGGGGCAAACCCAAAGGCACAACTTATCTGATGGCTAAAATCCCCCAACAGTTTGAGGGAGAAAGACAGGCAATCTCCTCTCAAGTGATTTACATCTTTAGCAATCCAATGGAGGCTCAGCTATGAGTCGCTTCCAACTCAGACAGCGGTTGAGAGTTGAGAGTTGATACCGCAGTTGACATTTCACAGAGTTTAATTCTCATTGCAATAGCCCTCATTGTCATTGCTCTCCTTTCTTTTTAAACTCCCTGGGAAAGGAACAAGCACAGAAGGGAAGTCAAATGGAGTCAGTGCATGCAAAATCTTTTCATGCGGGCCCTTGCTTTTTGTAGAGATGGCCAAAGCTGTTGATTCGAAGGAATCAGGAAGAAGCAAAATTCCTCTGTGGTCCTATCTTGACAAATCTCTGTCCTAGAAACATGTCCAGGGTGGAAGTTGGACACATTCTTTTCCTCACGGTTGATCCAGTCCTTCTTTGGAATGTTGGCTTTAGGGAATAATGAGACATCTTTCAAGTTCCAACTTCGTCCACTGACACACAATCTGGCATCAGGATCAATGGTCATATCCATTTACCAGGTCAAGTTATTTCAACTCACTATTGCTTATTTTTAATCTCTAAAATTGCTTTTAGATATACTTAGGTAACAAAATGATGTACTTCCATAGGGCATTTTTTGCAAGGGGGGCGCTGTTTGACAACCAAGTTTCTTTCCAGCTTTGATCATGTCTTCACCTTGGTGGAGAGCATATGATTCCCACAAAGAAAAAGGAAAGGTCCACCTAAAAAAAAGCCTAAAAACTGGTAATGTCTGGATTTCTTCCTCATCTCTTTTTCCTTCTGCAAACATTACTGTGTTGTCATAAAGCTATAGCACATCAAATAGATACGAATGTTGATCACATCCACAAAGCAATTTCTAGGCCACATTTTTATAAGAATAGTCATACTTTAGAGTCACATAAGATCTGTCTTCTGACAAGTTCAAAGGACTGTCGAAACGTGATCTCATTAACTTGCTCCACAGCTCAGAGATCCAGGGAGGAGCAGAAATCATTTTTCTTCAATGTTGCAGGAGATGACATTGAGGGCTGGAGAGGATTTTGATGGAATAAAGAAGTGGCATTCAATGGCCACACCCTTTCACATGGGTAAAGGATGTTCCCCACACAGGGCTACAGACTGATTCCACTTATATAAATGTACTATGGAAAGACCTCTTAACATTTTAATTAGCATTCCAAACCTGTGAAGCAGTGGTAATATTTTTCACAGATTAGAATCAGAATTTTCAGAATCAAAGAACCTGAAAATCCAACCCAACCCAACACACTGTCATCAGGTCTTTTCAGACCCAGAGAGACCCTCCACCTGATTTCCAAGGCTGTAAATGTTTATGGGCAGATGTTTATGCCCATCTTTCTCTAATAGAACAGCTGGTGGATTCAAACTGTTAACCTTTAAGTTAGCAGGGGAACTCGTAATCCAGCTCATTCATTTTACACTGGGGGAAATGAGGCCCAGAGGAAAGAAAAGGTGCTCGCAGACTACACTGCTTCTATGTAATTGAAACATCCTCTACATTTTTATCGTTTCTTTCTGATCATGGTTTTTATAGCATCTGTGTCTTCCCCTCCCCACCTTCAAAACTGACTTTGGATAGCTGCCTTCCTTTTCCTTGCTGAGTTTAACAATAAAATGAGATATTTCAAGTTCGCAAAATTTGAAATTCAAAGCAATTCCATATATATGCAATCACCACAAAGCTATAACTCACTGCCAATGGTTACAAATGGCCTTTTCCTGAAAGGCATATTTGGGAGCACAAATAAATGACCTTTTGTTGGTGATTTGTTGTGGTCTTCTCTCGTGCCCTACCTCCTCATTCCATCCGTTTCCAAACTCTTACACAACTTCCTCTGCTTCTTTCTCTGTCATCAAAATGAACACAAGCATATTCCGACCTGCTGTGTCTGGCATTTTAAATGGAACTGGGAGCAGGCCAAGAGAAAATATTCCAGTATTTTCTAGCAATTCACTAGCAAAAAGATGAGGAAGGATTTATAGCAATTTGGGGTGTATGTAAATGCAACTAGGGAAGCTTAAGAGACCAAGCACAAATTCTAGAGTCTTTTGCCTCGACTTGTTAGAATACAACAAATAAGAAGACCCAGGAGAGGTGAAAGCCACACCCCTTTTGAGTTAATGGTCCACCCAAGTCTATGGGATTAAAGTTCAAAGAAGAGAGCAACAAAATACCTTTATCTGGAGGGGAGCACTAGTGGCCCAGTGGTAAGAATCTGCATTGCACTCCCGAAAGCACGTGGTTCAAGTCCACCAGCTGCTTCAAGGGAGAAGGATGGGCAATCTCCTTCCACTGGAGGGTCAGCCATGCATCGGTTTCGACTCTAGGAGACTCAACAACCACCACCACCCTTTTCTGGACCAGGAAATAAATTCGCTGAAATGATCCTCACCAAACATGGTCAGTCCCTGATTGGTGGCAGTGGCGGTGGTGGTTGTCAGGCACCGTCAAGTTGATTTCAACTCATAGGTTAACATGTAATCCTGTGCACAATAGAACAACACCTTACCAGACTCTGCACTGTCCTCGTAATCTCTGCTGTGCCCAAGTCCACTTTCACAGTCACTATGTCCATCCACCTCCTCCAGAGTCGCCTTCTCCTTCACTGACCCTCTGCTGTTTCAAGCGTGATGTCCTCCAAGGACTGATCCTGGATACATGTCCATACAATGTGAGAGAGGCATCTTACTATGCTTTCAAGGAACGTGTTAACTGCACTTCATCCACTGACTGCTGTTGTTACATGCCTTTGATCTGAACCTGATCATAGTTGATCCTCCTCCAGTGGGTTTCTTGTTACAATTGTTGTGAGGTGTCATTGAGTTGACTGTGACTCATAAAGACACTTTAAGAGGCTAGAAATCGTTTAAGAGGAGATTGTTCCCCTTTCTCCCACACAGCAGCTGGTGGGTTTAACCTGCCTGTCTTTGGGTTGGCTGTATATCTCTTTAACCCTGGGATCACCAGAACGCCCTCATCCATTGATCGTGGTTGTTCAGTGCTGTTGAGTTGACTAAGACCCATGGATCTGAATCTTGCGCTAACTTGTTCCATTCTTATCATTCCTGGTGGAGCAGATTGCTACAGTCAATTCATTTTGAAAAATTTGCCTCTTGCTAATCTTACATCTTTCCAAGTCTTTTCCGAGGAGTAGCCCCACCTAACATCATACCCAAAGGAAGTGAGATGAAGTTTCATCATCCTTGCCTCTAGGGATCACCCTGGTTAGTATCTTTGCCTCTAGGGAGCACCCTGGTTAGCATCCTTGCCTCTAGGGAGCATCTTGGGAATTTCTACCAGTACCTCACAACATTAGCAAATGACCTTGAGACTGTTTTCCAATAAATATCAATAGTTGTAGAGGGACTTCAGGCCTTTTGTTCATAGGGCTTCAATGAGTCGACTGAAATGCGGACAGCAAAACAAAAATCAAACCCTCTCACTTACTTTTATTTGAAATCAAGGGAAATAATTGATCCTGTTACAATACACTTTGTTTATCTTCCTAGTAAAGAAAATGAAAACAAACATCCTTAATGTTTGCACATTTAGAATTAAGAACTGAGCGTCCTCGTCGTCGTTTCCCCCCACCCCCAGCAATTTCACTACTGGAAATACACCCTAAAGAAACCACAACTATCACCCAAGTGGATATCTGCTTCTCAATAGCAAAGAGTTGGAAACAACCCAAGTGCCCATAAACAAATGAATGGCTAGATAAGCCACTCACACAATGGAATACTATGTTGCATTGAAAAACAAGGAACTCCTGAAATATTACACAAAATGGGTGACCCTGGAGGACATTATGCTGAGTGAAATATCTCAGTCACAAAAGGACAAATATTGCATAGTGCCACTGTTACAAAACGGGACTGACATCAGGGTTGAGGGGAGACTGAGAAAGACGGGATAAATAATGTATACTGCATTGAAACAGATAAGGGAGATAACTTTAAAAGGGATATATGATTAGGTATTATTGTTATGACAGGAGTCCAGAACAAAGGCTGCATAATGAAATGGACTTGAGGGGAGGGATTGTGCAACAATGAAATAATTTTTCTTTTACATTTCAAAGAGAAGAGTGAATGGGTGAGAGGGGTGGGCAGAGAGAAAAGTGCAACAATGAATAAACGGAAACTAAAAAAAAAAAAAAATTAAAAATAATTGAGTCCCACTAACAGAAGCCAAACACTTGGATGTCTCTGGATTGTATTTGGTCAACTTCAGATGACCTGAGTTTGTAGAAAGATAAACGGGCTCCAGACCCCTTAGGGTGTTGGCTGTGCCGGCTTTTTAATGTGAGCTACTGGGGAGTTTGTTCCTTCTGATTAGGGACTCGGGCCTCACCAGTAAACAGTTTATCCTGTACCTTGTTAGTATGGAGAGGCATTAAATGTAAACAGAATTCTTTAGACCCTGTGCAGCATTTAGAAACACAGCTGCACCTCCTGATGTCATGGTGAATTCCCCTTCGTCAGTCTTCACCAGAACCATGCAGCAGCAATATGCTGGGAAGGGAAAAATAAATTGTTTCCTATTCCATAGCTGATATCCAGCTGTGTTTGTTAAGTGTGTTTGTTGGAGAAGGGAGATACTCTCTGAGCTTCTTCGGTTTAATTGTGTGGCTGCCATCATTGAAGAAGTGCAGTGTCTACACAGACAAGGTAAAACTGTTGCATGGTTGTGGTGCTGTGGTTGTTGTTAGGTACCACTGAGTTGGAACCAATCTATAGCTGACCCTCCAGAGGGTTTTCAGAGGCAGTAAATAGCACGGGGGGAGACTGCGTATCTTTCTCCCATGGAGCATCTGGTGGATTCGAACTACATGATTTGGGGGTTGTAGCACAACTCTTTACCGCTAAGCCACCAGAGCTCCCTATAATGTTGCAGTTCTCAATAATCAAACCCAACTATAAGTGGCATAAGAATATTATGTAGAGAACATAATAAGAATTATAAGGGAGAGAGAGAGAGAGAGCATGCACTGCCTTTTCCGCCTGCTTAGAATGATGTTGGGGGGAGCACTAGTGGCCTAATTATAAGAAGCTGCACTGCCAACCCAAAGGCACACAGTTCAAACCCACCAGCTGAGCTGAAGGAGAAAGATGAGTAATGCTGAGTCAGTTCTGATTCTAGAGTACACAACAACAAAATGATTGAGAATCTTTTCAGAGGATGTGGCATTAGCAGTAGATATTGGATTGGACTTAACTAGTCATAGTTAAGAAAGAAGACTTTAAGGAGAATACTTCCAAAAGCAAAGATTCAGAAAGTCTTTTTTGGAAGGACCATAGTTCTAACTATATAATTTTGCATGCCTGTTTCTCTATCAGCTCCTTCTTCATTTTTTTAAAATCTGTATTTTCCTGCGTTGTCCATGCTTCCATATCCTTCCTAAACTTCCATAGCCTTTCTAAACCATGTTGGTAGGTACCATTGAGTTGGAACCGACTCTGCTCCAGTGGGTTTTCAGAGACAGTCAATCATATGATTGCTCATCTTTCTCCTGAAGATTCAAACCATTTGTCTTTGGGTTGGTAGTGCAATCCCTTACCACTGAGCCACCAGAGCTCTCTCCTAAATCATAGATATGATGACCCTGGAGCTCTGGTGGCCTAGAGGGAAGAACCTATGCTGCAATCCCAAGGGCACACAGTTCAAGAGCACCAGCTGCTCTGCAGGAGAAGAATGGGCAATCTCCTCCCCTGTGATTCCTGCCTCTGAAAACCCACTGGAGGCTGTGGGTCTGACTCGGTGGTAAATGTCAAACAACAACAATCCTTGATGACAAAGGACATAATTTGTCTCTTCCATTACCCTTTACACTTTTTGTTGTGCCTAAAGTATAATTTTAAAAAAAAATAAAGTATAATTAAGAGCTTTGTGCAGAGCCATCCCCCTTGGAGTGGCTGGTGGTCTTGAACCATGTGTCTTTGGGATTGCAGCACAGCTTCTTGCTAGTAGGCTAAAATATAGTTAAGAGCTGAGTGAATATTTAATGATTTAAAATTCAATCCATCGTTTACCTCTCTTCTCTTCTTTTCCTCCGAACTCAGCGAACCATTCAAGTTCACCTCTTAGATTGTGTCATTCATCATTGCTTTTAAACAAGAAGTGGTGCAAAACATTTGGTGCAAGATGGATGGAGCAATCTGGTGTCACTGACGGCAGAAACCTGCGCACCCAGCTCTTGAAGCGCGCTTGCTTCATATATCAGAACTGCTGTGAGCAAGATACTTGATACGGTGCCCAGTCACAGAGCTGAGCGCTCTCCGTCAGCTTCGTTTTATTTAATCGCCCCAGCAACAGTGCATAGTACCACCACCCTTATACAAGCCACAAATGAAGAACGCAAACCCGTGAGGTCATTTGCCCACAGTTCCTTGTGATTCTACACAGGAAATTCAGGAGTTGCACTTTGATGGGTTTTACTTTAAGAATATCCCATGGATTTGCCAAAAGAGGCAAACAAATCTGTCTTGGAAGAAGTCCAGCCGGAATGCTCCTTAGAGGTAAAGGTAGTGACACTTGATTTCTTTCACATGCTTTGGGTATGTTGCCAGGAGGGAGTCAGTCCTTGAAAAAGGACATCACACTTGAAAAAGTAGAGGGTCCGCAAAGGGAACAATACCCTCACAGAGAGATTGATAAAGTAACTGCAACAACGAGCCTGAGTAAGGCGAAGATAAGCGAGCTCTGGCAACTTAGTGGTAACGAGCTTTGCTGCCAGCTAAAGACAAGCAGTTCGCATTTACCAGCTTCTCCATAGGAGAAACATGGGCAATCATTTCCAGTGGAGTTTACTCCCTCTGAAAATTTGCTGGACAATCAGCTGTGCCAACTCAATGATACACAACAACAACTGCCTTTTCTTATCACTACATAAGGAGTCCAAGTCTCTCCCTGGAGGCTAGGATTTTGAAGCTCCATCTCACTTATTTTGGGCACATAGGTAGGAGAAATCAGTCCTTGGAGAAAAACATCATGCACAGAACGGTGGACAGACAGCCCAGAAGAGGGAGGCCCAGGATGAGATGGATTGATACAGTAACGGGCGATGAGGGTTGGTGTGTCAGAATTAGTGAGACTGGCTCAGGACAGGGAAGGGTCCAGAGGTTGCCATACATTGCAGGCAACTCAATGGCATATAACAACAATAACATACTCTGACAACTTTGGAAGCAAGAGTGGCATCCACTTCCTAGAAATCATGCCCCAGGAAACTTTACAAACTTTGATAAATTAATTTGATAAATGTCAATAGTTGTAAAGGGGCCTCAGGCCTTTTCTTCATAGGGTCGCTATAAGTCATGCTCGATTTGAAGGCAATTAACACACAACACACAGGTAAGGAGTCCTAGGGTTGCACAGGTAAGCACTGAGCTGCTAACAGAGAGGTCACACTTTGAGCCTGCCAGTGGCCTCTCGGGAAAAGAGGTTGTCAGCTTTCTTAAAAATTCATAGCCTCACAAATCCTGTGGGCTAGTTTCAGTTTCCCTCCGTTTCGTATCATCACCATGAGTCAGAGTCACCTTGAAAGCAATGAATTTGGGTTTTGATTTTTGGCTTTCCTTTGTTGTTGCTGTTGTTGTTGTTAGGTGCCATCAATTCAAGTCCAAACCACAGATCTGCACTCTATGAACAGCAAATCTGAACCTTGTCTTATCCTGTGCCATCCTCATCATCTCTGACATACTTGAGCCCGTTGCAGCAATCACCGTGTCAATCCATCTCATTGAGAATCTTACTCTTTTGTTGACCCTCTACTTCTCCAAGAATGAGGTCCTTCTCCAAGGAATAGCCTCTTCTAGCAACATACACAAAGTCTGTGAGACGAAGCTTCATCATCTTTGCCTCCAAGGAGCTCTCTGGCTGCACCTTCTCCAAGACATACCTATTTGCTCTTTTGGCAGTCCATAGAATATTCAATACTTCTCTCCAACACCACAACACAAAGGCATCAGTTCTTCTGTCATTCTTACTCATTGTTCAGCTGTTTGCACAGCAAGTGATTGAAAAGACCCTGGTCTGAATCACGCACACCTTAGTCTTCAAACTGACATTCTTGTTCCTCAGTAATCTGGACTGGTTCCTGACTGTAGACTTTCCCAATGCATGACGTCTCCTGATCTTCTGACTACTGGTACCAACTATATTGTGACTCCATATAAGATGAGGTAATTGACAGTTTCAATATTTTCTCTGTCATGATGTTGCCTATTGGTCCAGTGGTGAGAATTTTTCCATATTGAAGGCTGTATTCTTTAATCATGTGGGGCAAATGTTTCAAATACTCCTCACTATTAGCAAGTAAGGTTATGTCATCTGCATGTTATTGTTTGCCACTGAGTCAAAACTGACCCATAGCTGACCCTCCAGCAGGTTTTCAGAGGCAGTTAATTGTATGGGAGGAGACTGCCATCCTTCTCCTGTGGATCAGCTAGCAGGTTTGACCCACACACCTTTCCTTTAAGATTGCAGTGTGGTTTCTTATCACTAGGCCACCAATCCTAAATCTTCCTCCAATTTGAATGCCACATTCCTCTTCATAGAGTCCAGCTTCTTGGATAATTTGCTCAGCATACAGACTGAATTGGTATGGAGTAAGGATAGAACCTTGATGCACAGTCTTCTTAACTTTAAACCGTTCAGTGTTCCCTAAATTGAGCTTATGTGGAACCTGTGCCTGAACCAGGAGGCTGTTGTATGAATAGAGTAGGGGAACACTGCATGGTTTGCTATTAAGAAGGCAATGTGTCAGGCTTGTAGTCTCTCTCCATATCTATTCAATCTGTCTGCTGAGCAAATTACCCAAGAAACTAGACTCTGTGTAGAGGAGTGTGGCATCAGGACAGGATGGAGACTCATCAATAACCTGCATTATGGAGATGACACAACCTCGCTTGCTGAAAGTGAGAAGGACTTGAACCACTTGTTGCAGAGGATCAAGGAATGCAGCCTTAAATTTGGGTTGCATCTCAATGTCAAGATGACAAAGATTCTTACCACTGGATTGATAGGCAACATCATGATGGATGAAGAGGACACTGAAACTGTCACCAGCTTAATTTTGCTTGGATCTACAATTAATACCCTTGGTACAAGTAGTCAGGAAATAAGGAAACACATTGCATTGGGAAAATCTGTGGTTAGGGGCATCTCCAAATTACTGAAGAGTAATGATGTCAGTTTGAGGACTAAGGTGTGTTTGACTCAGGTCATAGTCTTTCCAATCAGCTGATATGCACCTCAGAGTTAGACCATGAATAAGGATGACAGAATAATTGATGTCTTTGAGCTATAGTGTTGGAGTAGAGCACTGAACATCCCATGGACAGCCAAAAGAATAAACACGTATGCCATGGAAAGGGTGCATCTGAGCGTTCTTTGGAGGCAAGAACAATGAGGCTTCTTCTCACACTTTGGGCAAGTAGGTAGGAGGGGTTATTCCTTGGAGAGGGGCATGATGCTAGGAAGGGGGGAGGGCCAGCAAAGGAGAGGATGACCTCAACAAGTTGGACTGACATGGTGACTGCCACAATGGGCTCTTGTGTGTCAGGAAGTGTAAGGATGGCAAAGGATAGAACAGGGTTCAGATCTTTCATTCATGGGGTCACTGTGAGTCATACTCGACTAGGTAGCACCTAACAACAACAACAATACAGTGTTTCCTTGGTCTGTTGGCACAACAGCCTCTTGGTCTAAGTAAGGTTTCACATGAGCACAATTAAGTAAGTGTTCTGGTATTCCCATCCCTATAAATATTTCCTGTGGTTTTGTTAATTATCAGTACCTTTATAATTCTGACCTTTACCTTTGGGATTATATTACAGTTAAACCCACAGGTATATTTTAACACATATAAACAAAAAAATACACAAATCATAAAAATTTACTCCAATAATGAAGCCAAGTTGGACAATGTCAGTATTCTGTCTGTTGCAGTAGTTAACTCCACTTATGGAAGGTTCTGGATCATCTGGATTATTGCTAGAAGTGGACTGCATTTCTAGTCAGAAATTTTGTAATAGTCCTCTCATGCTTTTCTTCCCCCTTCTTCATATGCTTTACGCTAACATCTTACTTCTTCCAAAATCTGTCTATCACTGTCAAAGCAATTAGCACTTGGTCCATGTTTCTAAGTAACTGAAGCCCCTGATTTGGTTTAGAAAAACTCCAGCTAACCTTTTTATGGTAAAATTTTTGACAATTTTCTACTTTCTAAACCTTCTTGTTCAGCTGGTTCTTGAATTTTTCAGCAGCTTCTACATTAGCACTTCCTGATTCACCAATTACATAGATATTGTAGAAGTCAAATCTGTGTTTCAAGTACTAAACTAGCCATTAGCTGCATTAATATGCTTCTGGCCTTCTTCTGCTGCTGTTCCTTCAGGTTTTTGACAAGGCTGGGTGCTTTCATTTAGATGCTTGGTCAGTAGACTCCTGTGAATCCAATTCAGGACTGATAATCATCAGTACCTTGTGGACTGGTCTTCATTTTCACATGGATCAAGCTCTTCATTTTCACAACTGTTGGTTTTATGCCAATTTCTCACTTAACTGCATCCAAAAATCCCATTATCATCCTTAATGATTGTCTACTTGAGACAGTCATTAGTCAAGAAAGTCCTTCATTGCATGTTATTTCACTTTCATGGGCCTTAACGATCCTCATTTAACTTATTTTCATAACTTGAGCCTGCCTCACCTTCTTCATTCAATTAAAACATTCAACAGGATGAAAGATCTTTTGCTACTCATATTATTATAGGTAGAAGTAGTGTAGATGTTGATGAAACTTGAAGAACTCAGGTTTAACTTAACAGCTGCTGTTTCTTGTGGCTGAATAGGCTTATGAATAAGATGGTTCACAAAGAAGTCAGAATCTGTGTCATAACCATGATGTAAGAGTTGCAATAGCTGTCAGGCGTATGTGCCATTCAATTGTTGTATGTTATTAGATTTGAACATCACCTAACTTTCTATCCAATATGATGTTCAATGTCAACACCAACTTCATCATAGAACAAGTCACAACTTTGAACAGTAAATTATGAAATTAAACATCTGTAAATGAACCTCTGAGAATGAAAACATCAACAAATTAGGTGCTACAAGATGGTATGTAGTACATACTTATTAATGATAAGATACAAAACCAACAACCCGGTGGTCACAAGACCGAGTCTCCATAACTTGAACATGCTTTGAGTTGGGGACTACTGGTATTTCAAACTTCTATTTTATTCATAGCAAACACAAAGCAATGGCTAAACTTCTGTTAGAGACACCCTTGATTTCCATACAATAAAGGAAGAAAGGAGCAGAAGAAACCAAGTAGAGGAAAATTAGAAAACAGACTATAAGCCTAAATCAATGCCTCAGTTGACTCATACATGTATATATTTTCTCTGAGTGGTTTTTGTTCCTATGTCAACTCTTTTTCTATACTCCTATCTAGTCAGTAACTTGAACGTCTCAGGAAAGGGGAATGATTAATGTTGTTGTTAGGTGTTGTTGGAGTAGAGTACGATTCATAGCAAAGTGAACAAAAGATCTGAACTGTGTTCTATCTTGTGCCAACCTCATATTTCCTGACACGGAATGATTAATAGGATGGCAAAATTTGTTGGGGAGTGTACTATAGGATCATTTCTAAAGGACATATTGTTATCTACCACGTATAGTCATTCCTGTCATTGGTTGCCTCCTTCTAAGTAGATAACTAGAAAGTGTCTGTAAATATCTTCCCTCTCTCAGCATCTCATAAGACAATGGTACTCCATTGTCTGAAAAGAGGCTCAGCAAATAATAATTTCTGATCTCAAGTGTCAGCCAGGGTGTTATTTCCCTAAGGGCTGCCATCACAAAATATCATTGAATGTTGTTGCTATTAGGTGCCATCAAGTTGACTATTACTTGTAACAAACTTATCAACAGATCAAAATCTTGCCCTATAACGCACCATCATAATATCCACCAGTCTCAGTCCATTGCTGCAAACAATAATTAATGTATATAATGAATAGCCATGAAAAACAGACATGTACTATCTTACAGTTCTTAAGGCTAGACCTCCAAAACTGGGTTATAAGTTGTATCAATTCTTTTTCAAGCACACTGATCGAAATTGTTCCATGACTCCCTCTTAGCTTCTAGGGACTGCCAGCAATGCTTGACATGCTGCTGCTTATAGATATACCTTCACATGGCAACATCCCTTTGTGTGTCTCTCTCAATGTCTTTTCTCCTGTACTTATAAGATGTTACTCAGAATCAAGTAGGGTCCCAACTTATGCCTGTATAAACTCATTAATCAATAATATCTGCAGAGAAAACTCTATTTCATCCAACAAGATTACATTAAGAAACACTATGGTTAAGAGTCCAGGCTATCTTGACACAAGTCAAGTCATACCAGATACACATATATAAGATGAGATTGGAAAGAAATCTTTACTCTATTCATTATGAATGCATATTACTTGGAATTATATCGTCTTCTTACTCCTGGTCTGAGTTCTAATCCATCTTGGTTAATAACTTAGTTATCATCGAACGTTCTTTAGGGATTATCTAAGCCAGGCAGATGGACAGTGGCCTGGTTTATACCTCAGATGGCTAAGAAGATGCAGGAAGGTTTTACATACCTGTATCCACCAGGTGGATGTGTGTCATCAGTAGCTCCAGCGGTACACTCGCTGTCTAGAAAGATAAGAAATTTTTTTCAGTCTCAGGGAAGAAAGTCTCATAAATTTATGTTTAGAAAATGTCAGCTAATTTATAACTTAATCAACTTTACAAGTAAAAGCACTACATATATAGATTTATGGACTGCCACTGGTCTAATGGTAAGGAGCTGTGCGGCCAATCGAAGGCCCATGGTTCGAATCTACCAACTATTCTAGGGTTAATAAGCATATATGTACATAGTTGTTGTTATTATGTCCTATAGAAAACTGCCTCATAGTTGACCATCTAAAGGCAGTATAATTGCACAAGAGGAGCTTGCCCATCTTTCTCCTGTGAAGCAGCAGCTGGTGGATTCACAGGTCCTTCCTAGACACATATATGTGGTTGTTGCTGCTGTGTACTGTCAAGTTGGAATCGACCCATAGCTGACACTTGAATGTTTTAGAGGCAGTAAATTGCATGGGAGGAGAGTGCCCATCTTTCTCCAGTGGAGCAGATGGTCAATTTGAACCAAGTACAGGACGGAGCAGGGTGTAGGGCTGTTGTATATTAGGGTCGCTATGAGTCACAAGAAACTTGATAGCACGTAACAATAACAACCACCTTTGTGTTGGCTGTGTAACTAAGCCACCAAAGCTCTCTTTCTCTCCGTATATATGTATGTATGTTGTTCTTAGGTGATGTCAAGTCAGCTTCTAAAGATAGTAACTCCAGACACAACCAATCTGAACCCCGCCTTATCCTGCACTATCCTCACAGTCTCCAACATATTCAAGCCCATTGTCATAGTCATGCCAATTCATTTTGTTTAGGTTCTTCCTTTCACTTTTTCTAAAGACTAGCCCTTCTTGATGACACGTCCAAAGAACAGCTATTATCTCACCAAGACACATACAGCTCACTTTCAGAAATAACAGAATTTCTTTCCTTCCTCCCCAGCTACTCCAGCCCCAGGTCAAATTTGTCTCTGTCCTCTTCCATGGCTCATTTTTATCATAACTATTAAAACTGCTTCTTTCTGTTTGACCCTCTTGCCAGGCAAAAATCAACCCCTTGTAAGTCACTGCCCCCTCAATGGCCTCGCTGCTCCACAACGCACGGAAAGGAAAGTCGCTTTGCAAAAAGGGCAATGAGATTCCTTGCAGTGGACCTCGTTCTTCTGTTACGATTAAATTAAACTGTTTATCCAATTACTGTCACTCAGATTTCTGTCTGGAGGCTGAGGGGACTGCAAGTGCCAAGTGGAAAAATCTCTACTTCATCCTCCTACTTCTCATGTCTATTGAATCCTGGGAGAGCTCAGCTCTGGGAAGGGAGGGACCAGGACGTCATGTGAGTACACCAAGGCTACCAGGGCATGCTCGCCAGGCTGGACATTACAACTGCCTTCCTTATGTGGTTTTTGTTGTGAACCACTGAGTCACAGCTGACCCTCTAGCAGGTTTAGTACATCATAGGGGAAGAAGTTGCCCTACTTTCTGTCATGAAGCAGCTGGTGGATTCTAACCACATCTTTGAGATGCCAGTGCAGCTCCTTACCTCTAGAAGACCAGAGCTCCTACTACCTTACTGATGAGCTGCAGAATATTCTGAGAAGCGAGAGCAGAGAGAATGGAAGAGACAGGAAACAGTCTCAATCCAACTACTGCCAGAAGAACCTCACAAAAGGCAAGCTGGTTAGGACACTGCCCTACATAAAACTCGCCGGGGTTCTCTGGAGCTTCTAAATAATCACGCACTGCACTTCCTAACTATCCTTCTGGCCACTCCTTCCAGTTTACACTCCTGTGACACTGGGATTCTCTGTGGTCTCTTATCTCCCTGTCTTGGACCAATTGCCTCTGTCGTGACTCCCCTAATTCCTTTACTTTGTCTGATTAACACCCCCATATATCTTTCCCATCTCAACTATATCTCTCCTCTCCCTAAGAAACCTTCTCAGATGTCACCACCTCCCTCATATTCTGGAATAGTTATTAAGGTCTATGACACAGACTGGAAAAAATTCCCTTAAAGTAAATGCTTTAGGCTTTGTGTTTCAACTACTCTGTTGTACTACTGTACCATGAAAGCAGCAATGGACAAAACACACACTGTTGGGGAGGACTACATTCCAAGAAAACTTGGTTTCTAAAAGCAAGTCATGGACTGGAGTTGTTGCTCCATAGGCTGTGGCTTGCCAAATCAGAGGCTATATTCCCATCTCAAAAAGGTAAACTCTGTCCTCAACTACAAATCAACTTATAGCTGAACTTCCACTGGGTTCCTAATGCTGTAAATTGCATGAGATTCCATCCTTTTCCCATGGCAATTGGAACTGGCATAGAGGCATGATCTCTGGGTTACCAACACCTCCTTAGAGCTGTTCATATTCCCATGTTATTGCTATTGTTATGTGTTCTTGAGGAAGAACTGATTCATAGCTGACCCTCCAGTGAGTTTTCAGAGGCAGTAAATCAGGTGGAAGAAGACTGCTCATCCTTTTACCAAGGAGCAACTGGTAGATTCAAACAATGTGCTTTTGAAACTGCAGAGCCTCTTCTAGCCACTAGGTCATGAGAGCTCCTGTGTATTCTTGTCTCTTCTTAAATGTTACTCTATCAAGCCAATAATCTAGCAAGGCTATGATCATGTCTTGGAGCAAAGACGAAGCCTCACATCTGTGCTCCCTGGGCCTGACATGATGTTGTGGGCATGCCTGGTGTCCAGTGCCAGTGGAGTGCATGCATGCTTAGATTGAGAAATGGAGAACTTCAATTATGCAATGCATTTTCTGTGATCACATGTTGTTGTTGTTATAGGCTGTCAAGTTGGAACTGACTCATAGCTGAGCATCCAGCATGTTTGCAGAGATAGTAAATCATACAGAAGGAGACTGGCCCCCTTTCTCCTGAGAAGCAGCTAGTAGACTTGAACTGTGAATCTTTGGGCTGGCAGTCCAACTCCTTACCATCAGGCCACCAGCACTCCCTCTTCTACAATCAGTCCTTTGTCCAGAAGACATGGCATAAAATATTTTCCAAAACAATAACACTGTCTTCAGATCGTGGTGTGGGGTTGGGGTTAATTAGCAAGAAATCTTGATGGTTTTTTACGTCCTTTGCAGGGAAATGAGGACACAGGAAATGTCTTCCCTCCAACTCTCTAGGCCCCAAATAAGCTTCTCTTTTTAAGATTCCAGATAATAACTGGTAGGCCTTCCAGCTCCCAGCATTCAGGCTGCATCTGGAGAGCATCATTCCGTAGGCTGTACATGCAGGCCATCAGCAATCTGACCACTCCACAAGGTCACACTGTGACACACTGATGTCCGTCCCAGCTGCTGAATACCCAGCAAACCTGAGCTTGCCATTGTGCCTGCTCACACAGCTCCTGGGCAAGCCTGGTGGCCTTGTTCTGTACAGCAGTGATAATGAGCTATGGAGTGTGGACAGTCCAGGGAGTCGGCAGGGCCAGTAAGTGAGAAATTCCCTTCCCTCCTCTAAGAGTTCACAACCAAACAAAATTTTAAATGTCTTAATTCTCCAACAGCAACCGCAAAAACAACCAGGGCCATATCTTAAGGGAGAATTAGAAGAGGAACTGGCACAGAGACAGTGCACGTTTGCTCTTTTCTTTTGCCAGAACATAGCCCCGCTTCTCCGCTGCCTTATCGTCTCTGGTTTTCATGTAGGAAGCCTCCCTTTTCTCAGTCTAGATGGATGGTCTCTGGGAGACAGGCTCGGGGACTATGACCCAGAAATGGGGGCATGACCCTGGTGTCACTCCGTGCGTTCAGTCTCCCAATCTATAGGGATGATCTCAGGAGGGTGAGCCCATGACTTGGGAAGCACCAAACAGACTCATTGCAGGTATTTCTGAGAGAAAAATTTATTTGTTAGGAACATCTGGAAGCAACTTTGACAGCCAAGAGGGATACAGGGCTGAGAGACATAGAGTCCTAAAGACATTGTTTGAGTCTCTAAATCAGCTTCACTTTGAATTTAACACCTCCCTGAAATTTTCAGGATGGCGAACTAGTGGGTGCTCCTTCCACGTGATTTACAGCCTCCAAGACCACTAGAGGGTCAGCTAGGAGTCATATCCAACTCAAGAGCAATGAGTTTTTTGAGTGAATCACTAAACTTACATTTTTGCTTACATGGGCTAGAATCAGGGTTTGGCTCTTAAAACGAAAGGACTTCTAATTAATGAAGTGTTTACATAAAGCATCTAGGAAAGGTTGGTGTAACTTACATGAACTTGGGTTTCCCCATTCCTGACACAGAGTTTTTCTGCTATCAGTTTAGCTGGCAGGTAGTTCACGTTGACAGCTCTTGTCACAAAACAAAGTATATAGATCATGGTCCATCTGCTTGTAAGGATCTTTCACGAGCAAAAGATGAACTGGAGACAATGGAGTCTGTTAGTTTAAAGGCAGTAGGGTTGGCCTCCAAGGATAGATATGACGAGTTTGTCACTTGGGGTATTTATGTCACTTGGGATCATTGAACAGTCAAACTAAGAGAGATTATCTAGTTGGGACGCCTCATTTTTACAGAGAAGGAAACTAAGGCTGATAAAAAGAGTGGTTGCCTAACAGTGTGAGTAACTTAGTCGCTAAGGCAGCATTAGAATTCCAATCAAACTCCTATTCCACCCAGTCTCTGGCCTGTGACCACCTGCACTACTTGTCCACTGAGAACATACGAGAACACAGGCTTTTATTGAAGAACACAGCTGATAGTTTGTAACTGTGCACTGTTGTGTACCATAAAGTTGGAACCAACCCATAGATGACTCTCTCGTGGGTTTTAAAAGGCAGTAAATTGCACAGGAGGAGATTGCCCATCCTTCTCCCACAGAGCAGCTGGTGGCCTCAAACCACATGCCTTTGGGATTGCCAGTGCAGCTTTTTGCCACTGGGCCATAAGGAAAGCTGAGTTTTAAGTCAGAGGAATGATGTAGAACCTAGAACAACTTATTTGTTCCTTTTAAGACTCAGTCTCCTCATATGAGAAATGAAAGATGTATATCTAACCCTTTTTATTTCACAAGGATGTATGAGGATCAAAAGATGAGATGTGTGTGTGCAACTGCATTACAAACTGTGAAGTTGAATTCTTTCATTTATTCAAAAAATCATTTAACCTCAAAAGGCTGGAGGTTCACGCCTACCAGAGGTGCTTCAGAGGACAGGCCTGGTGACCTACTCTGCACCTATGGGGTCACTGTGAGTCAGAACCGACCCTACAGAACGAGTAACAAAAGGGCAAGTTCTGTGTGTGGTACACAATGAACTGTTAACAGACCATTAATGCTTGCCTGCATGGAGTTTATATTCTAGCACCAGGAGAAAGAATTAAAAAAATTACAACAGATAAATATTGGCTGGGTCATACAGAAGTGCATTAGAGAAGAAACGGCCAGGAATGCAGAGGTAAACAGGCTGGTATATCAGCTTCCCAAGCTGCTGGCACAGATAACCAGTCTTGACAACTTAAGAAATAGAAACGTCTTCCCTCTGTTTTGACAAACCCAGAATCAAGGTGTTGGGTGGGCCATGATCACTCTGAAGACTCCCGGTAGGAACCTCTTCCTGCCAAGTTCTAGTTTTTGGTGGCTGTGGTCCTTGGGCTTTCAGAAGTTTTGACTCCAGTCTTTGTCTCTGTCTTCACATTGTCTTCATTTTTGTGCCCTGTGTGCCCTTTCCTGGTCTTACAAGGACACCAGTCACTGGATTTAGGGCTTCCGTACATCAGAATGGCCTCGTTTCAACCATGATATTCCTCTTTTCAAAGAAGGCCACATTTTGAGGTAATGCGTGAACTCTTTTTGGAGGGCAGAGAAGTGAACATTATTCAACTCACTTCAAGAGAATGAAGCCCCACTCAAAGCGCAGCCTTTGAGAAACAACACGGAAGGGAGGCAAAAAGTCAATCAGTGAACGAGGAGATCAAGTGTTGAGCAGAAGAGCAGTTGTACGAGCCTGTGGTGGAAGTCATACAGCCTGCTCCATGAAACAAACTCTCCTTCCTTGCAACCGCGGTTTATTCAAATGCCAGCAGCCTTTCTTTATCCAATTGGTCGACTGTTACATTTCTGTCAAATATACATCTGACATATAACAAGACCTCATTTATGCTGTTAACCCAAAGGATACCCGTCTCTGGTGGTTTGATTCACCAGATGCTCCTCAAGAGAAAGATTGGCGATCACTTCTCACATGATTTACAGCCTCTGAAATGCAACAAAGGGGCAGCTAAGAGTCGGTCTGACAAGGCAAATAGTTAGTGAGTAAAAAAGGCAACAACCCCCACCAATAGGTAGTTGTTGTTGTTGTTGTTGCAACTCATAGCGACCCTATGTACAACAGCCCCAAATCCTGCTCTATCCTGTGCCAACCTCACTGTCTCTGACACACCTACTCCCATTACCCCAATCACGGAATTGACCTATCTCATCGAGGGTCTTCCTCTCCTGCGCTGTCCCTCCACTTTCCAAAACATGACGTTCCTCTCTAAGGACTGGTCCCTCCTTGCAACATGTCCAAAGTATGTCAGATGAAGCCTCAGAATCCTTGCCTCCAAGGAGCAGCCTGGTTTCACCCTCTCCAGGACAAGCCAGTTTGCATATTCAACACTCTTCTCCAGCCCACAAAGGTAGAGGCAAACAAAAAGTGAGGGGAGGTTCAGCAAAGAGTGTGGAAGTTGACATTTGCTTACTCTTTCCTGAGGACAACATAGATTATTTCTATCCTTCCACCCAAAAGTTCCACTTCCAGGCACTTACACCAGAGAAACTCTGCCAAGAGGGATGTGAGCAGCAGTTTGGCTGCCAAAATGTTCATTTATCTCAGCATTATTTATAACTGCTCAAAATTTGAAACATCCTAAGCATCCATCTGTGTGGAACTGGCAATAAAGTATGGTATTTCCATCTGAAATTCCAGGAATGGCTCGCTTTGGGCTGATGTGGTTCATGGACCCCAGACCAGGAAGATAGAACACTGTGTTTGGCAAGCAGCCGTCCCACAGCCATTAAAAAGGATATTGTCCACATTTGTCCACATTTGTCCAAACTCTGTGTACTTAAAATGGGTAAATTTTACTGTCTGCACATTTTACTAGCAATAAAGATTTTTAAACAACAACAAAAAAAAGATATGATAGCAGTCTATTTACTGCCACGAAAGATTTTTATCACTCACAGAATGGCTGTACGGAGTGTATTATCTAATATACGTCAACTATGTGCAAAGTAATCTAGAAGAATGTACTTTAAAATGTCTAAAATTTTTTTTCTAGGTAGTGGATGTTCAATTTGTTTTATTTTCTTTTTTAAAGTAATGTTTTGATGAAAAGACTAAAATATGCTTCTAGTTTAAAAGAAATTATAGTACAAACGGTATACAAAGAAAAATAAATTGCGCTCCTTCAAATGTTTTTTGTTTTGTTTTGCCTTTTTAAGGTTTCTTAGGTATCTTGCAAATTTTTTATGCACACACAAACACGTCTGAATCTTTTTTGGTGTGCATAAGCTTTTTAAGAACACAAAGAGAAAAAGCCAACCTCAGAGCTTTGTACCTTTATCTTTTTTTCTTAGTTCATCTTGAATACATGTAATATCTGTACTCCTAAATAAGCTGATGTAAATTCTGTGAATTTTAAAGGACTGCAAAGTATGCCATTGCAGGCATGTCCTGTATTTCGTTTAGCCAGCCCTTATTTATGAACATTTAGATTGCTTTAGTTCTGGCAACCTTTAAGCAATGCAGTGGTCATTTTCCTTTAATCTGCCTCCTTGGACACATATGTAAAAAGTTTTCTGGAATCAATATTCTAGGTCACAAGTATAAGCATTAGAAACTTCATTGCACATTCCTAGTGTTTATATTTTCTAAAATTGAATGTTACATACAAAATATATTCTAAGGGAGTTCCTTTAAAATGGGATCAGCAGGTCCACAGTTGATTCTTTCAAAAAGCTTCATTGAGCTCAACAACTGCACTGCCAACATGAAGACACATGGTTCAAACCCACCAGCTACTCCATGGGAGTAAAAATAACAATCCCCTCCCATGTGATTTACAGGCTCCAAAAAGCAGCCCGAGGGACAACTATGACTCAGTTCCAATTCAGTGGCACATAGCAACTGTTGCTGTTGTATTTGTTAAGTGCCATCATAGGAACCCTAGGAATGAAAGACCTGAACACTGTTTATAGAGTTTCCGGAGGCAAGCCATTTCGGAAGTGGATGCCACTCCTGCTTCCAAGCTTGTTTTAATCGGGAAGATCCGCCAAACACTGTCCACCATGGATAACCATTATCACACTTGGCACATCAGTGTCACAGTGCCTAGCATCACAGCAACCACGAGTTACCTCTGTACAGCCATGCACAGATCAGTGCTATACCACCTAGAAGAATGCAACTACAAAACATTAGTCATTAAAGCAGCTGTGGTGGCACGGTGGTTAAATCACTTGTCTGCTAGCACAAAGGTCCATCATTTGGACCTACCAGTCCAGAGGAGGAAGACAGATATGGCAGTCAGACTGAGCAAAGATGAGAGCCTTGGGAAGCCAATGGGTTGGTTTCTACTTTGCCCAATAAGGTCACTGTGAGTTAGAACTTATTCAGTAGCAGGGAGTTTTATTGTCCATTTGACTGGGAACAAGAAGGCCATGTGCCGTGCTTAATGTGGTTTCATATCCAAAGGATACATTCTTGAGGACAGAATTTGATAGGAGGATGGCTGGAATTTGGAACAACAGCTTTAGTACATGGTCCATCTTATCACGCCAGCAAATCTCAGGGCTCTTCCTCAATGATGTCCATTCATGTAATAACGCAGCCAGCAAGGACAAGCCGTTGGCTGAAGGAAATGGAATGTATCTTTGATATCTTTGGCATCAAAATGCCCTGAGAGAAGCAAAATGGTCAAAAGCCTATAAAACTTTCATTGCCTATTAAGAGTGGCATGGCTGGCTTGGCAGAGACTAAGAACAGAACAAGTAAGCTTGTCCAAAAGAGAAAAAACAACAACACCAAAACTATTGGACTGAAATTCCACAGAGCTTTATTGTCCAAATAGGGGAGCTTAGAATTACTACACGATCTAATGGCCAAGTGGTGTAGGCAGGTGAAGGCAACATACAAGTGATGGATAGAGGGTGCTTATGGCAGCTGGGATCTAAGTAGAAATCTGTTGATTGTGTGCTCGGGGATAACATCGGAAAAGGGCATTAACACAACTGTCTAAACAGGATGAAACTAAGCATATTTGGCGTGTTTCCTCAAAGAACAGGAGGGCAAATATTGGCAACTTTCTTCAAATGGCAGGAGATGATTTTACCTGGAACACCCAGACATGGGATTAAAATGACGTGATGTGACTAATTATTTTGCACTTTTTGCAATGCTTCTTAGGCTGATAACCTTTTCCAGGTGTTTAGAAATGTATTGTTTTGCCCTGTTGTACCACCTTTAAAAAGACTGGTTTGTAGTATGTTTACATTGCTCCCAGAAACTAATCTCTGAAGAATAACTACATGAGGCAAGAACTGGGATGGCAACTAAAACATATTTAGGAGTCAAGAAGTTGGATCGCAGCAAAGATTTCAAACAATTGACAGAACAAAAACATGCGAGATGAATGTGGCCATTTTCTGCACTGTCCAGTACCTTTGCCAGGGCCACACGTGGTTATTTGTGTTTAAAGCAATTAAAATTAAATACAACTCCAACTTCAGGTACTCAGTTGCATAAATCACATTTCAGGCGCTCCATAGGCACATGTGTGGCTGCTGAGATAGTATAGATTTGAACATTTCTTTCATCACAGAAAGTTTCATTGGATAGTCTTATACTGTTGTTGTTATGTGCCGTCACATAGAAACCAACTCATAACTGGATTCGGTGGATTTTCAGAGGTTGTAAATTGCTCGGAGGAGGTTGCCTATGTTCCTCCAAAGGAGCAGCTAGTGGATTCAAACCGCCCGCCTTTGGATTAACAGCACAACACTTTTCCACTAGGCCAACAGAGCTCCTTGGAAGCACTTCTCAAAGACCAACATCCACAGTTTCCAACTTTATATGTTGTTGTTGTTGTTGTTGTTATGTGCCGTCGAGTCCTTTGCGACTCATAGCGACCCTATGTACAATAGCCCTAAACCCTGCTCTATCCTGCGCCAATCGCATTGCCTCTGACACACAGATCCCGATTACCCCAGTCACTGAATCAATCCATCTCATAGAGGGTCTTCCCCTCCTGCGCTGTCCCTCTACTCTACCCAGCATGATGTCCCCCTCTAAAGACCTGTCTCTCCTTACAACATGTCCAAAGTATGTCAGACGAAGCCCCAGAATCCTTGCCTCCAAAGAGTAGCCTGGTTTAACCCTCTCTAGGATGAATCTGTTTGTTTTCTTGGCAATCCATGGTACATTCAATACTCTTCTCCAGCACCACAGCTCAAAGGCGTCAATTCTCCTTCTATCCTCCCTAGTCATTGTCCAGCTCTCTGATGCATAACAAGTGATTGCAAAAACCATGGCCTGTATCAGGCGCACCTTAGTCTCCAGAGAGACACCGTTGCTCTTGAGTACTTTCGAGAGGTCCCTAACCGCAGACTTTCCCATCGCAATAAGTTTTTTTATTTCCTGGCTACTGGTGCCAAGGGTGTTGAAAATGTTCTTTCTAGACTAGGTAGCCAACTTTAGCTGATTTTTTCTATTTGCATTCCAACAGATAATATGGATTGAAGCTCACCATCAAGAAAACAAAGATTCTCACCAAATGGCAGCATCGTGACAAATAGAGAAGAAATTGATATTGTTAACAACTTCAGCTTGCTCAATTCAACAATCAACACCTTTGGCACTAGCAGTCAGGAGATCAAAAGATGAATTGTATTGGGGAAAACCTGTTGTCAGAGATCTGTTCAAAGTGTTGAAGAGCAACAATGTAAGTCTAGAGACTAAGATATGCCTGATCCAGTCCACAGTCTTTGCAATTACTTGTTATGCATCAGAGAACTGTACAATGACTATGGATGACAGATGAAGAATCAACGCCTTTGAGTTGTGGTGCTGGAGAGTATTGAACATACCATAGACTGCCAAGGGAACAAATAGGTCTGTCCTGGAAAGAGTGAAACCAAGTTTCAGGGTAATGGGGATAGGTATGTCGGAGACTGTGAGACTAGCTCAGGGTGGGGCAGGATTCAGAACTGTTGTACATAGGGTCACTATGAGTCACATGTGACTTGAGGGCACTTAACAACAACAACAACTGATAAATTGATATTAACATCAACCATTTCACAAGTAAGCTAAGTCACTGTTTCTGTCTTTTCAATTCTATGTGCATACAACTCAAATCACGCATTGGCTCAGTTCTGACTCAAACTCCACTGGGTTTCTAAGGCTCTGAATTGCACAAGGGAAAAAAAACTGCCTTTCTCCTTTAGTGAATTCGAATTCTCCTTTGGTGAATTCGAACCTCTAGAGAAGCATGGTCTTTAGGTTAGCAGGATAACTCCCTAGGGACTACCCCACCAGAGAGCTGCTTCTTTAACCATAATATGTAGAAAAGAAGATGGAAGGAATAACAGAGTCATTATACCAAAAATAATTAGCTGACACTGAAGCATTTCAATAAGTAATATATAATCAACTACCAGTGATAATGAAAGACATTCAAGCTGCATTGAAGGTATTGAGGGGGATGGGAAGCCCCAAGAATTGTTGAAATATCAATTGACATGTTTGAACAAATAGATGCAGTTCTGGGCATGCTCACTAGTCTCAGATAACAAATACGGATGACAGTTCCCTCACAAACTGTCCATATTTGTTACCATTAAAAAACAAAGACAAAGTTAACTTGAGCATTATGCTAAGTGAACTAACTCAGTCCCACAAGGATAAATACTGTATAAAACCATTATTATAGAATAAGTATAAGGGTCCTGGAGGGTGGGAGAGGCTGGAAGCAGAGGGATGTGGATATGCAGGGGGAAGGGGTGATTAGTCATTGGGTTATACAATTTGAGGGGTGGAGGGGTGAAGGAAATTGAAAGAATTTGTTCAAATTTGTATTAGAATTTTGTAAGTAAACTAGTATAAAAAATAGGTGGTGTGGGCTGTGGGGTGGAGAACAGGAAAATATTGGCTAGATAATGAACACTGCAGTGGAATAGATGAGGGGAAGGATTATTTGAAAGAAATGGATGATGAAGAACTAAATGTATGACAACAACACAGAACAAGACATGCATTACCAAGTTAATTGGGGGAGGGGAGAAAAGAAAATGTGTATCAATGAATGAATGAAAACTTCCACTAAAATCACAATTTCTAAACAAACTTGAATGTGAGTCTCCAAAGGATCCTATTTATAATAGCAAAAATGTGAGAATCTGTCTTGCTTTGTTTTAAATAACATCAGTTAAATCAGTATTTCATTAATAAAAGTATCACTAAGTAATAAAAAAACCCAACAAAAAGAAGACTCAATAAAATGTGGGAATTATCAAACAGTATTATTAATATCACATTCAAGTAAGATCTTGCTGAAGATTCAACAAACTTGAAGTAGCATAGTTGTCAACCGGTGCTGACTGCTGGAGATCCCACGGTTAACACAATGGCATAATGCCCAGTCTTGTACCATATTTGAGATGGTGGAGATGTTCATTGAAAGTTTACTGTTGTAGCTCTTGTGCAGTGTCGTTCCACCAAGGAGGACTGTGGTGTCAAAGGTTTATTGTTTAAAATGGCTTTCCTAATCAGGGGATGTATTGCATTGGGACATAGAGAGAGCTACGTTGGCCTAGTGGACAGAAAGTTATGCTACCAAACTGAAGGTGGGTGATTTTAATCTGCAGCCCTCAGGTTGGGTTCAAATTGTTATCCTGTCAAACATTCTTCTAAGTGGTATAGCACTGGTCTGTGCATTGCTGTACAGAGGTAACTAGTGGTTGCTGTGATGCTGAACACTGGGACACTGATGTGTCAATCGTGGTAATGGTTACCCATGGTGGACAGTGTTTGCTGGAGCTTCTCTACTAAAACAAGCCTGGAAGCAGGAGCGGCATCCACTTCCGAAATGGCTTGCCTCCAGAAACTATGTACGAACAGTGCTCAGGCCTTTCGTTCATAGGGTCCCTATGAGTCGTCTACAACTCGACAGCACCTAACAAGAAACAACACATCTATGACTTTGACTTTCATCATGAGTGGGAGGGTATTTAAAATAGGGTCTCTATGTGGATCAGATAATTTGAGACGCTGGGCTCTATGAGGAGGAATATGGCTTCAGGACTGGAAGAAGACTCATCAATAGCCTGTGTTACAGAGATGACACAACCTTTCTTGCTAAAAATGAAGAGGACCTGAAGCAATTTCTGCAGAAGGTCAAGGACTGTAGTTTTCATTGTAGATTAAAGTTTAACATCAAGAAGACAAAGTTTCTCACCACTGGGCCAATTGGCAGCACCATGATAGGTGATGAAGAGATTGAGGTGGTTAACAATTTCAGCTTACTAGGTTCCACAATAAACACTCTTGGCACCAGCAGTCAGGAAATCAAAAGATTAATTACATTAAGGAAGTCTGCTGTCAGGTACCTCTTCAAAGTGCTGAAGAGTAATTATTTCAGTCTAAAAACTAAGATGTGCTTGATCCAGGCCATGGTCTTCACAATTACTTGCTATGCATCAGAGAGCTTGACAATGACTAAGGATGACAGAAGAACTGATGCTTTGAGTTGTGGTGCTGGAGAAGAGTACTGAACGAACATACAGTGGACTGCCAAGAAAACAAACAGACCTGTATGGGGAAAAGTGAAACCAAGTGTCTCCCTAGAGGCAAGGATTTTTAAGTTCTGTTTCACATACAAGTGGCCTAGAGAGGCCAGTCCTCAGAGATGGACATCATACTTGGAAGGATGGAGGAACAGCACAGGAACGGAAGACCTCATATGAGATGGACTGACTGACACAGTGACTGGAATAATGGCGGTAGGTGTGTTGGAGTCAGTGAGACTGGTTCAGGACAAGGCAGGGTTCACAGCTATTGCACATAGGGTCACTATGAATCACAGGCAACTTAATGGCACATAAGAACAACAATATGAAGTAGTCATTATGGGATTGATGTATTTTTCCCTCTCACCAAATGAAATTGAGCAGATTTACCAGTAAAGGTGGGAATCTCACTGTCAGCATGGAAGAGGAAGCAAAAAGCTCAGTGCACATCCTTTGGGACCAGAGATTCCTGCACTAGTCAGACTGGAATGTACTACACAGAGGAGCATCAGCCTCAGCAGAGTACCAGAACTCAACATGAGGCAGAGCTGACTTGAGCACTAGCGCGCTGCCACACGGGACCAAAAGCAGACACCTGCGGAAGGACTGAGGAGAGAAGCCATAATTGGCAGGTAAAAGGACTCTGTAGGGAGCTCTGACAGCCCGGTGGTAAAGAGCTATGCTACCAACCCAAAGGCACACAGTTTGAATCCACCAATTGTTCTGTGGGGAAAAAAATGGGCAGTCTCCTCCTGTGCTATTTACTGCCTCTGAAAAACCCACTGGAGGGTCACTTGTGAGTTGGTTCCAACTTGACTGGATACAACAACATAATAAAAGGTAATTTTGTAACACTGACCTAAGCCATGAGGCTTCAAGTCAATCACACTTGAGAAGCTACGTGGCCTGAGGAACTGTACACTTGAGAAGCTATACGGACTGAGGAATTGTTTCCTAGTGCCAACCTGAATTGTCCTTAACAAAGCCTATAACTGTGAACATGGTTCTGTGAGATCTGTGTGGTCACTGCAGTGCATTTGGCATCCAGTAGAGCAGTAAGACTGGTGTTGGAATTAATCAAAACAGGAGCAGGAGCAGGGGAGAACTTACAAGAACTAGTTTTGGACCGTAAAAGTTGTTAACGGTGAGAGTTCTCCTTTGTAGAGTTCTCAGAAGTGAGACTTGGCCATGCCCAAGTTGCCCCACACTTTTTACTGGGGTTCATCTTCCAGCACTACATGTGGAATATTCTGGTACAATTCCTTCAGTTTTCATTTACTAATTTTTCAGATCGTCCAGACTTTCTGCTTGATCTTAGTCTGGAAGCGCTATAGATACTTGTCTCCTATGGGTGCCCTGGATGTATTTGAAATGCTGAAGCCACTAAAGCAACATACAAGTCAGTCATCATCACATGACAAACTGACATGTAAATATTGGTAATATTGTACATTAGTCTTCAATTTGCTCTTTCTCATTTATGCTGGTTTAGTCACAAAGTTTGTATACATTGGTTTTCACACCAGATCTTTCCTATTTCCTTAATCCACCTTCACCCTCTACCCATCAAATTGTGCCACCCTATGATTGATTACCCATCCTCCCCTTCTACTCTCCCTGCCCTTATATTCTCATACACATTTTTCTGGTTATCTATTTCTACAATAACGATCTTATACAGTATTTCTCCTTATGGGACTGAGATCGTTCACTTAGCAGAATGTTCTCCAGTTTCTTCCATACTAGATCATGATTTATAAAAGCATTGCCTCAATTTGCTTTGGAAGATTGTTCATTTGTGATCTTACTCCAAGCATCTACTTTAAGTCAAAAAGGAGTTCATAAACACACTCTCTCACTCTCAATATACTCTTCCATAAAGAGTTTTGTGACTGGCTTATTTCCAAAAGATTCACCCATCTTAGAATTTATATCTATCATAACATGCAGTAGGAACTTTCATGTGTTAGCTTGCTTGCTCCACACCATGTAGTTGCAGAAGAAATAAGTGAAGTCCTGCCTTCAACACCTAACATAGTGTCTGGAACATAATTGCTGCTCACTGGATGTTAATTGATGAACTAACTGATTTAATAAAGAAGGGAGATATTATCTTACATCAGAACTAAAGTTCTTTTTCTGAACCAAGGACTATCTTATTGATGGAAAGAAACTAAATTATACATTTGAGATCAAACAAGGGGAATTGGAAAATTACAGATGTATATACTAAGGTTTTCATCTAAAAATTGAGTCATTCTGGATTATTATGGGTTGCAAGCAAGATTGATTCTTTGCCAGTGTGAGACAAAGATCAGCCTAGGACGCCACTGTGAACCTCTGTCTTTGCAGCTGCCTTTTGTTTTTTTCATTTCCACAAGACAATACAACTTCCCCAATTTGCTTGTTCTTAGCCTATTTGCTTAATGGCAACTCCGAAGGCATCACCTTATTTTACCAAAAAAAAAGTATGTGAGTCATCGTATCAGGTAGAGTGTGTTACAGTGCTGATCTAAGAACAACTGCTAAGAAAATGCATTACCAACCCAAGGGCATGCATTTCGAAACCACCAGCTACTCTGGGGAGAGAAGGACGGGCAGTCTCCTGTGTGATTTACTGCGTTTGAAAACTCATTGGAGGGTCGGCTATGAGTCAGATCCAACTCAACGACACATAACAACAACACACTCCCATCTGGTCTGTGGGTCTTCTAGCAAAGAAGGAATATGCAGCTCTGGAAAGCATGCAGGCTTTGTTCAACCCTGACAATGGTATGAATTCTGACTGCCGACACTTCTCTACTTTGGGTAGACAGTCCCACAGTTTCGTCTTTGGTGCATTTGAAATAAGTTATTTCTTGTGAAAACTATCACTAAATTTCAAACGTATCAGCAATGTGCTTCTGTCTTTAACAGTGGCTGGCCCAGACCAGATCCTTAATAAAAGACTGTTGCTCTTACAACTTGCTGGTAGATAACTTGGGTCAAAAACATAGCCTTTTCTCAGGTTTTTATTCTAACCCTGTGCCTAGATTTTATGTTCCAACGTTTGAATTTTCCCAATACTGAGAAAAGGTTGAATATATTGACCTCTGTTTAAGTCTTACCTACTCTTTCTCCTTAGATTGAAGAGTAGCGAGCTATGGTAAGAAGAATTCTAAAATGGCCCTCATGATCTTTTGCACACATAATTAAGGTTATTATTCAGTTGACCCTGAAATAGCAACATTATCTGGTTGGGCCTAGGTCAATCGAGTTAATTAAAAGCAGGTTTTCTCCAGCTATTGGCAGAAGAGAAAGTAGAGCGATCTAAAGCCTGAGAATTTGATGCAAGGAAGATATTCCAGGGCTACTTTGGAAGTGGAAGGAGGCCACATGGAAATTGCCTGAGTTCTAGGAGCTAAGAGTGACTCCATGCCCCCATCCTTAGCTGAAAACCAGTAAGAAAAAGGTGATCTGGGTCTCAGAGCTACAAGGGATTGGATCCTGGTCACAACATGAATGAACCTGGGAATATATTTTTGCCCAGCACCTCCAGATCCGATGCAGCTTGGCTGACATCCTGATTTTGATCATATGACATCCTAAGCTAATTTGATGCAAGAGAAATTGTCCAAGTCTTCCCAGACTTTTGACCTAGAAAACTGAGAGCTAACACATGAATGTTATTTTAAGCTCTTAAAGATGGCCTAGTGGTAAGGAGCACTGCCAACTCAAAGGCACAAGGTTCAAATCCACTAGCTGCTCCACAGGAGAAAGATGATCAATCTCCTCCCATGTGATTTACTGCCTGCGGTTCCAATCAACGGTACATAACAAAGCTTGTAGTACTTTGTTACCTGGCAACATAAAAACAATATAGGTAGTACCTGAAGTGTGAAATATTTTAATTACTGAATTGTAGTTATGACCACATGTTTTGTTTCGTTGTACGTCCCATTGTTAGTAACGTATAGTACATACAATGCTGTAGCTTATGCTTTGTTGATGCTAGTATTCCCAGATGTCTACTTGAATGGATGTTCAGTGTTACCACTTATCACTCAAGACACTGCCATACAGCTCACTAAGACTTGGTCTACAATCTGTAAGTTTACACGAGGGAGGCACACACTCTTTAGGAAAACCAACCGTACCAGCTCAGAATGGCCCCAAAACCACCATACCAGCTCAGAAATTGCCTAGGGGAAAAGCTCAAAAGTAAGAAAGATGAACAGAAATAGGGCATTGAGGGAGAAAGGGAGGTAATAAAGTTATATTAACAAACAAAATATGTATGACTTATTGAATGGAAAACAAATTTACTCTATAAATTCTCATCAAAATAATAATTTTTAGAAAAAAGATTAATAAATGTTAACTTTATAAAGACATTGTTAATAAAATTCAATGACAATGAAAACATATTTAAAAATAAATTAAAAACTTACTATAATGTGAGAATACCAGAAGAATGTCTATTTATAGAATTATTTAATATGCAAAGGCATTTGACTATGTGCATCATAACAAATCATGGCTAACATTGAGAACAATGGCAATGTCAGTGCTCATGCGAGACCTATAGCTAGACCATGAGGCTATTCGGTGGACAGAACAGGGGAACACTACATGCTTAAAGAAAGAAGTACATCAAGGTTATGTCTTTTCTCCATACATATATAATCTGCAGGCTAAGCAAAAGTATTCAAAGCCCTGGACTCCATGTAGAAGAACATGATAAGAGGGAGACGCATCAATAACCTGCATTGTGCAGATGACACAATCTTGCTTTCTGAAAGTTAGGAGGACTTGAAGTTCTTGCTCCAGAAGGTCAAAGAACACAGCCTTCAATATAGATTTCATCTCAACATTAAGAAAACGAAAATTCTCACCCCTTGACTGATAGGCATCATCATGATAAATGGAGAACAGATTGAAACTGCAGCAAATTCATCATATTTGTATCCACAATCAATATAATTGGTACTAGCAGACAGGAGATCAGGAGACCTTGCACTTGGGAGGTCTGCCATCAGGGACCTCTTCAAATTATTGAAGAGCAATGATAGTAGTTTGAGGACTAAGGTGTGCCTGATTCAGGCCATGGTCTTTTCAATCACTTGCTATGGTTCTGAGAACTGAAAAATTAATTACAATGACAAGAAAAATATCTTCGAACTGTGTTGCTGGGGAAGAGCAGTGAATGGATAGCCAAAAGAAAAAGGGTCTTGGAGAAGGTACAGCCAGAGTCCTCATTGGAAGCAAAGATGACAAAGCTTCATAGAATATACTTTAAGCATGTTGCTAGGAGATACTATTCCTTGGAGGTCATGTTTGGAAATATGAAGAGTCTGCAAAAGAGAGGAAGACGTTCAACCAGGTGGACTGACACAGGGACTGCAGCAATGAGCTCAGATGTGCCAGACTGTGAAGATAGCACAGGATAGGACAGAGTTCAGATCTGTTCATAGAGTTGCTATGAGTCGTACGTGACTCAATAGCATCTAACAATAGCAGCAATGACATCAGAACCCTTCCTATGACATCAGATATCAACATCAGAATTGAATTATTATGGAGTTGAAATGAAGCCCTATTGTTAGTTGAAGACTACTCATATTCTTCAGGAGATGGATATGGAAAAAGAATTAAGAGTAATAGAGGCCTGGGCTGGCTTAGACATGAGTAAGAAAAAAAGGAAAAATACTGAGATGGAGCACAAGGGAATAACCCTGCTGTTATAAACTGTAACTAATAAATGAAAGACTGTAAGTATAGACAGATGTATCTAGGGAGACCAGTATAACTTTAGATTTATCTATGAAGGGAAAGGAAGTTAGTTTTCCTTATTTCATAACCTATGTATTATTCTTAAGAGTATTTGTGGCCATAAAAAAAGGCCGTGATAGAAATGGGATCTCACTGGGGACAACGTGACCTAAAGGCACTCCTGATAGTTGGGATCAGATGACTTTGTTTAAATCATACCACTCTCTCACCACACCTTTCCTTCTAGGGTAAAATGGTACTTTCTAACAGTCAATTATTTTATAACTCTGTTTCTGTTGTTCTATCATCCTAAAGTAGCTGTTGTTGTTGCCAGAGGGCTGCCTTAACCAGAGTGCTCCCAGAGCTCTTTATTCTTATGGCAGTCCATGATATATTTGCAACTCTTTGCCAACACTATAATTCAAAGGCATTAATTCTTCTTTGGTCTGCCTTACTGACTGATTCACTTAAACATACATGTAAAGCAACTGAAAGTACCAAGGTTTAGACCAAGCATACCTTGGTCCTCAAAGCACCGGTTCCATGACATTGAATTAAGGTATATTAAACAGTGTTAAGCAGAACTGCCCAGTGAATGAGGCAATTTCATTCAACACACATTTATTCGACACCTTAGTTGATGAGGATATAGGACGGGCCTGGAAAAGCACCTGATACAAGAAGCTCTTAGTCTAATTTCAAACTGGCAATGAAAAGAAAGTCAATCCATTAATTACAGAAAGTGGATATATATTAACTCTCTTCCTCTCCTTACATTTAGTGCATGCATTTGAAAGAACTTTAAACTTACCGAGAAGAAAAGAATGAAAAAATAACAAAAGTATGAAAGTGGAAAGAAACGAAAATGCATTGAGGGCATATCGGACATCAGGCCCTTTGCTTCCTTCCATCATCCCCTGACCGCCATTCCAGGTAGAAAATGGTCTAAGAAAAGCCACGTCAAGAGCTAAAAGCAAGGGAGAGAAAGCTACCCAGCTCTGAGAAAATACTGTTTATTTGGGTTTGTTTGGGGTTTTTTTAACCTAATATCTAGGGATTTGGATTAATGATATTGAAAAAAATATAGATTTACTAATCTTCATTCTTTAACATGAAAGCTATGCAAAACTTGAGTCCATATAAACAGCAACTGTGGTTTTTTTACATTCTGTGAGTCAAGGTTTAACGGCTAGGTCTAAGCAGACACATAAACAAAAGCAGAGTAACCAGTGCAGAAGATCAGGATTGGCTCTAGAGCTGGAAGGGTTGAAATTTGCCTTGGACTAGATAAGCATTTCAAATGACTGCTGAACATAAGATAAGTGATCTGTGTCTTAGTTACAAACTGGAAGGTAAATTGGACCCATTAAAGGATAATTTGGGAAATAACAGTGATGATGATTCTGTTCACACAGTAATAGCAGCACCCCTGCCTGACCTTGGCTGGGTTATGGCTCCAGTTAGCTGCCTCCAAGTCCAGCCATTTCGCTTGCCCTTGCTTTCAACTACGAATCATCAGAGCATCTGTATTCATTCAAGGAGCGGAGGGGCAACCTCCTACCTCTGAACTCTGAGTAAATAAACATGACAGTAAGCCCTCCAATGAGTGCCCACCCATGATTACTGAGAAGGCTTTGGGAGGTCGGTTCTAAAACTTCAGACTGATTTAAGGGGCCTGTGTCATTTACTGGAGACCCATGTGAAATGGGAAGACTTATCGGGGGCAGTGACTCTAAAACAATAAATACAGAAGACACGGGAGTCAAGTCGAAACCCACACAGGACTGCCTGGCAGGTTGGAGAGCAAACCTAAACAAGCTGCCTTCTCAAGAAGCGAGCAGGAGCAAACCACTGCGCTCTCCTCATCCCCTCCCAGCTAGTGCCAAACAATCTGATTTTCTTGCAAAGGTCTAAAGTTGTTCTCTAGAGTTGTATGCAGAAAATCATCTTTTTTCCAGTCATTCCAACAAATTGAGAGCCAGTTATCACTGCGTATGGACAAACTTGGGGTCAGAAGTTTAAAAATAATTTGAACAAGCAGTCATTCCACAGACTGGAAATATAATGCAATAATGGAAATCTGGAATCGAGAGAATAACACAGCACTCACCTTTTATTATCATTTTCCCCTCTGTAAGACGTTTTTTATTTGTGGTTGCATTTTTAGATAACTGCTTACAGTCACATGCTATTTCTCCTCAGAGAAGGGGTGAAGAAAAAAACCCCACAAAGCACAGCCTCCATAATTGTACTTGCCAATAATTCCTGGATCCATTAGGGGCTGACCTCATCCTTATCCTCCCTCCAGCACCCATCAAAATAATGGATGGTGTAACATCTCTCTAGGCATGCTGGAATGAATCGTAACATGCTGTGGTGAGGATTTGTTTTCTAAATTTCCTTCTGAGTAATAGGTATTCTGAAATCCCAGTCCCTTTACTGTTTTCTTTAGATTATGAGGGGCAACTTGGTGGGCAGAGCTGAAGTCTGAGGCGATCAGAAACTAGTTGCAATTGGTTTAATTCTGGCTCACAGGGACCCCATGTGTGTCAGAGTTGAATTGAGCTCCCCAGAGTTTGCGAAGGCTTAGTTTTCACAAGGAGATCATCAGGCCTTGCTGCGAAGGCACTTATAAATGGCTGCAAATATCCAATCTTTCTGTTAGCAGCCAATCACGTGTGTCCTACTCAGAAACTCTTGCCTCAGAGGATGATGGGAGTTGACCAGAGAACCTGTGGAGAGAGTTGCTGTCACTTACTTCCACGTCATTATTTCCCCCATGGATAGTGTTTGAGAGCAGTAGTAACAAGTCTGTGGAGAGGCCACAGGCTTGGGATCAGGACTCTGCTGAGACACAAAGCCACTTCATTGCTTTTAAATCTCATTCCCCTCACCAGGAGGTGGGGGTAATCTCAGTACCCATCTCACAGAAGTGATGCAGGATTTAACTGTCCTGATGCTGGAAAGCCCTTTAGTCAAGAGCCTGCTGCCTGGGCTTGGGACTCCCTGCCTGAATGTTGTCAGGGACATTACCAGGACGTCGGCAGAAGGAGGTTGGTCAATTCCCAAAGTAAGCCCTTCAGTCCAGTTGTGAAACTGAGCGATTCTCACTAGTGAAGTTTCATGATAAAGACAAGCAAGAGCTCGCTATGTCTGCACGATAGATGTGCTGAGTTCTTTGAGGAAGCGATAAAACTAATCAGTCATGATAGTTTGAAAGGTCTTCTAGACACAAATACTAAATGCACTTCAACAAACTTTAGTACTATGTTTATTCAGCCTATGATATCCTTGGTGTGTCAGGGATTAGCACTAGCAGTTAGGAGAGTTTAGGCTTTTAGTCCCTGCCAGCACACGGCAACCAAAAATAAAAGACCCTAAAGTGCAGTGTTAATCCATATACTCCTGTATCTGGGAGGACAGGCACCAAGGACAATGCTGTACAATATAATAAGCAAACTCACTCACTGTATTTGATCAAGGAGAGACCCAAGTTGAATATTGGTGCACTGGACATGTTTCAAGCATCCTGAACATTAGTCCCACCCATCTCCCATCAAGCTCCAGTTGCAGAGGGAGCTTTGATGGTGTAGTCACTACGGAGTTGCACTGCTCCACAAAAGGTGGCCTCTCACACCAGCAGCTCCACGGGAGAAAGATGAACAACCTCCTCCTGTGCCATTTCCAGCCTTGGAAATCCACTGGAGAAGCTATGAGTTGAATCTGATTGAACATGCAATGGCATTGAAAGAATTTCCCATTAGGCAACAGTCACAATCAGATTGGCTCCACTGCTGACGCTAGATCCTGATTTTGTGAAAGCTAGAGTTTCTTTCAATTATAATAGTGGTTAGTTAGGCAACCCAACCTGGCCAATTAGGAATGGCATTGTTCTGACCACAAGGCAGGGAGATTTCTGTCAGGGCACTGGGGATTTTTAAACAGCATATGAGTGTGTATAGATCATTCTGCCTCCATGAAGAATGATAACTTGTTGGCAAAGCTGATGTCACAACCAAAATAACTATCCCATTGTTGCAATGGAATTACAACTGCCTTCTAGGACCCCATAGAGTAGAACTGTCCCACAGGATTTACATGGAAACAGGCCAAAGGTCCAATGACAACTGAATGGACTAAGAAGTCGTGCTACATTCAAACAATAGGATATTATGCAGCATTCAGAAGCAATGATTTTTTAAAAAAACACTGCATAACTTGGAAGAGACTGAAAAGCATTATGCTGAGTGAACTAACTCAGTCTCATAAGGACAAATATTGCATAAGACCATTATTGTAAAAAGAGAAGGATAACTAGTAAAACATGTATGGGGACCCAAAGGGGAAAGGGTTGTAAGCAGAGGAGTGAGGATAGATGGGGTGAAATCACAGGGTTGCACAATTTGGTGGGTGAAGGAAGAGGGTAAAGACAAGAAGGAAGAGCCATCAGGAACCTGAAAAGACAGGGTAATGATAGGCAAAGTCCAATGATGATTCATTTACAAAACATAATGCACGGAAATTTTCATGTGATACATAATGTGAATGAAGAACAGCATGAAACACAATGTATATGAACTTTGTAAACAAACCAAAATAAGACAAACATTTTAAAAGAAAAATCTTTACAGAGCAGGCTGCCATGTCATTCTCCAAAAAACAGCTGGTGGCTTTGAACCACCAACCTCTTATTTGCCAATTGAGCACTAAGCCAGAAGAGCTTCCTTTAGAGGTAGTACCCAAAAGTCAGCTGATTGTTGTTGTTGTTGTTGTTATGTGCTGTTGAGTTGCTTGTGACTCATAGCGACCCTATGTACAACAGCCCTAAACTCCACTCTGTCCTGCGCCAATCACACTGTCTCTGACACTCTCATCCCAATTACCCCAGTCACTGAATCAATCCACCTCATAGAGGGTCTTCCCCTTCTGCGCCTGCCCTCCACCCTCCCAAGCATGATGTCCTTCTTCAAGGAACGGTCTCTCCTTACAACATGTCCTAAGTATGTTAGAATCCTTGCCTCCAAGGAGCAGCCCAGTTTAACCCTCTCCAGGATTAATCTGTTTGCTTTCCTAGCAGTCCATGGTACTCTCAATACTCTTCTCCAGCACCACAGCTCAAAGACATCAATTCTCCTTCTATCCTCCTTAGTCATTCTACAGCTCTCTGATGCATAACAAGTGATTGCAAAGACCATGCCCTGTATCTGATGCACCTTCGTCTCCAGAGAGACACCATTGCCCCTCAGTACTTTGGAGAGGTCCCTAACAGCAGATTTTCCCATGGCAATACGCCTTTTAATTTCCTGTCTACTGGTGCCAAGACTGTTGACTATGGAGCCAAGCAGACTAAAGCTGTGTACAATCTCAATCTCTTCACCATCCATCCTGATGCTGCCAATTGGTCCAGTGGTGAGAATCTTTGTCTTCTGGACATTGAGCCTCAATCCATATTGGGGGCTGCAGTCCTCGACCCTCTGCAGCAAGTCCTTCAGGTCCTCCTTAGTTTCAGCAAGCAGGGTTTTGTCATCTGCATAACGCGGATTATTGATAGATCTTCCACCAATCTTGACCTCACATTTCTCCTTATAGAGCCCAGCCTCCCGGATAATCCGTTCTGTATACAGGTTGAAAAGGTATGGAGATAGGACGCATCCCTGGTGTACTCCCTTCCCAATTTTGAACCATGAAGTGTTCCCTTGCTCTGTTCTGACGACTGCCTCCTGATCCAAGTATAGGTTTCTCATTAGAACAATCAGGTGTTCTTGGATTCCCATTCTTCTCAGAGTGAGCCACAGTTTGTTATGATCCACACAGCTGATACTATTGTCAATATTATACCTGTCTTCTCACTTACACAGCCCTTGTACAGAAAAAGACATCTACATGAAATTTGTTACTAAGGTGCCCAGAAAAACAGATAAATTTTCAGCAAAAATGCTCAAGAATGTCTAAGGGAAAATATCAAAAGAAAATGATTGGGAAATTACCATCATAGTGGAAAAAATAGACACAAAATTTAAAAAATTGGAATATTAATGTAAAAATAAGTTCTGCTCAGGGGCTTTAGAGACTTAATCAAGGCATCTGTAAGATGTGACACCTCTGTGATGTAACAATCTAGGTCAATTTCAAATAGCACACTTCTGGGGGATATATTTGTTTCATTCATTATGATTACAGTGATATAAAAGAAGAATTACTGTTTCGCACTGAAATGTCTACTCAAATAACTAGTTTTTAAATATTTGAAGTACTAAATATATTGATAAAAAAAATAAAAATAAACAATCTAGGTAAAGAATAGGGAGCACTGATGGCCTAGTGGTTAGGAGTTACACTGCCATCCCAAAGGCATGCAGTTTGAACTGACAGCTGTTCTGTAGGGAAAAAATGGGTGTTCTTCTCCGTTGCAATTAGACTGCCTCTGGAAACCTGCTGGATGTTAGGCTTTGAGTCAGGTCCTACTCTATGGTACACAACAAAGACAACAGGTCGCGAGGAGGAGGAAAGATGCCTCCAGGCTGGTGCTGAGTATGCTGAGCAAAGGGAAACAAGGTAAGTATAAGGACCTGAGGGGGGAGCCAATGTGACTAGAATAGAAAGAGCAAGATTTCCATTGAGTTGGACTCGTAGTTGACTCTCCAGTAGGTTTTCTGAGGCTATAAATAATTTTGTCCATCTTTCTACCCAGGAGCCAATGGTGGATTTGAACTGCCAGAAAACAGTGGTGTTTGGGCTAGAAGTGCCACTAAAACTCTTAAGAGCATTTGTTGTTGGAGTACCACTCATATGACGCTATGGACAACAGAGTTGAACCCTGTACCATTCTTATCAGTTCTGACACACTTAAGTCCCTTGCTGCAGTCACGATGCCAATCTATCTCATTAAGGCTCTTCCTCTTTTGCTAATCCTTCACCTCTCCTAGTATGATGTCCCTTTCCAAAAAAATAGCCTTTCTTAGCAACATGTCTAAACTGTATGAGATGAAACTTTGCCATCTTTGCCTCTAAGGAACATTCTGGCTGCACTTTTCCCAAGATATTATCTGTTTGTTCTTTTGGTAATCCGTGGGACGTGAAGCACTCACCACAGGTGGAAGGCATAACATTTTCTTCTAACATCCTTATTCATTGTCCAGCTCTCAGATGCATAGCAAATTACTTGAAAGATGATGGTTTGAATCAGGCACACTTTACTTTTCAAATTGACATCATTCTCTTAAGTACTTTGCAGAAGTTCTTGATAAGACTTTCACAATGAAATACGTCTTTTGTTTTCTTGATTGTGGATGTTGATTTTGGATCTGAGTAAGATGAAGTCGTTAACTATTTCAATCCTTCTCCAGTCCTATTACCATGCTTGCCTATTGGTCCATCAGTGAAACATTTTTTCTTCTTGATGTTGAGATGTAATCCATACTGAAGGTTTTGTCTCTGATCTCCTGAAGCAAGCATTTCAAATCATCCTCTGTTTCTGCAAGCAAGGTTGTATCATCTCCATGATGCAGGGTGTTGATAAGTTTTCTTCCAATCCTGATGCAACATTCTTCTTTATAAAGTCCAGATTTTTTAATTATTTGCTCAGGATACAGACTAAATACATATGGAAGGGGAAAAATACAGCCATCATAAACAACTTTCCTGGTTTTAAACCCTTTATTCCTTCACAATTTGGAGAGGTCCTTAAACTGAAGACCTTCCCAGTGCAATACATCTCCTAATTTCCTGACTGCTTGTACCAATGGTGTTAATTGTGAATCCAAGAAAGATGAAGTTGTTGACAATTTCAATCTCTTCTCCATCCATCATGATATTGCCTTTTGGTCCAATGGTAAGAATCTTTGTTTTCTTGATATTGAGATGGCCAAAAGAACAAATAAATATGTCTTGGAGAAGGTGTAGCCAAAGTATTCTTTAGAGGCAAGGATGATGAGGCTTCACCTCACGCACTTTGGGCATGTTGCTACGAGGAGCTATTCCTTGGAGAGGCACATGATGCTTGGAAGGGTGGAGGGTCGGTGAAGGAGAGGAAGACCCTCAACCAGGTGGAGTGGCATGGTCACTGCCACAATGGGCTCTTGTGTGTCAGGTTGTGTAAAGATGGTACAGGATAGCGCAGGGTTCACGAATTCATGAGGTTCCTATGAGTCATACTCAACTTGACGGCATCTAACAACAAGTGTTCCCTTGATCTGTTTGTACAATAGCCTCTTAGTCTAAGTACAGAGTTTTATGAGCATAATTAAGAGTTCTGAGATTCTCATTTTTCTCAGTGTTAGCTACAATTTGTTATGATCTACACAATAAAATTTCTTTGCATAGTCAACAAAGCATAAATAGATATTCTTCTGCTATTGTCTTTTCTCAGTGAAGATGTATCTGACATCAACAATGATATCCCTGGTGCCACTATTTCCTCTAAACCCAGCTTGAACTTCTGGCAGTTTTCTGCCAATGTGATCTTCAGTAATGTTTTGCTTCCATGTGGTATGAATGGTATTGTTTTATAATTTCCACAATCTTTTTCATCACCTTTCTTGGCAATGGGAACAAAAATGGATCTCTTCCAATCAGTTGGCCAAGTAGGTGAATTCCAAATTTCCTGGTACAGATTGATGAGCACATCCAGAGCTGCATTTGTTGTTAGCTGCAACATGTTAACCGGTATTCCATTGATTCTTGGGCTTCCCCCCCCCCCCAATGCCTTTAATACAGCTTGAACTTCTTCCTTCATCACCACCGGCTCTTTCTCATATGCTACTTCTTAAAATACTGCAATGTTGATCAATTATTTCTGGTACAGTGACTGTGTATTCTATCTACTTTTGATGTTTTCTGGATCATTGAAGGTCTTTCTCATAGCATCTCTTAATATTACAAATCAAGGATTGAATTTGTTTATCAGTTCTTTCAACTTGAGAAATGCCAAGCGAGTTCACCCTTTTTGATTCTCCTACTCCATCTCTTTGTACATTCCATTATAACACTTTGCTTGGTCTTCCCTTTGTCTTGGCTTCTTGATGCTCTGGTACAATTTTCAGAGTCTCTTCTGATATAGATTTTGGTCTTCTTTTTTGTCTCTGTCTTGGTCTTTGATCATTAGTGTTCAATGCCTCAAACCTATATTTGAGAAGATTTTTACATTCAGGTCTGACAGTCTCAAGGCCATATTTTAGTTCTTGTAAACTTGTTTTCATTTTCTTCAGTTTTAATTTCAACTTGTACATGAATAATTGTTGGTTTCTTCCACCGTCAGCACCTATCCTTGTTTTAACTGCAGATATTGAGTTTCCCAACTATGCTTCCCACAGATGTACATAAACTGATTCCTGTATAGTTATCAAGTAAAGTCTATGAGTATAGTTACCATTTGTATTTAATAAAAAAGGTATCTGGAAAAAAAAAGGTATCTGGAAAGAATAAGTTATTGAATATATAAAATTTAATCTCCAGCCACATCTCTGCCCCCATGTCCATAATTTCTGACAACCATTCCTTCTTCTTTGTTGCCAACTTCGGCATTCCAGTTACTAATTTTTATTAACACATCTTGATTGCATAGTTGGTCAATTTCTGACTGCACAAGTTGGTAGAAATCCTCAATGTCCACATCTTTGGCTTTAGCTGTTGGTATGTATATTTGAATAACAGTTGTATTAACAGGTCTCCTTTGTTTACGTATGGATAGTATCCTATCACTCACAGCATCGTACTTTAGAAAAGAGCTTGAAACATTCTTTTTAACTAAGAATATAACATCCTTCTTCCTCACTTTGTCTTTCCTGATGTAGGATTGTCTTATTCAAAATAGAATTGTCAAAGTGGCCAAAGCCAATCCATTTCAGCTCACTAATGCCTAGAATGTGGATCTTTATGTGGTGTTCTATTTCATTTTTGACAACTTCTAGCTTTTCTAGAGTTATACTTTCTACATTTGCATGTCCCAATTTTTAATAGATGTTTGCTCCTGTTTCTCCTCATTTTTAAGTGATTTGCAATAGGGGCTCTACCTCTGATACTATAGCTACTTGTATTTTTCTATTCATAAGGTTTTTGAAGCTCTGTTCTTTCAAAAGTGGATAGTCAATCCTGCTTCCTACTCCATGTTTAATATAAAATTTCTTTTCTATTTTTGTCCCCTCCCAAAAAACTGATGGATCCACTTCCTAAACAACATGCCTCTGGAAACTAAATGAACTTAGAGAAACGACGATAGCTATAGAAAGGCTTCAAGTCTTTTGTTCAGTGTCGCTGTGAGTCATGCTCAACTCGATGGCAATCAACAACATCAAGAACAAATGAATGATACAATTATAATTAAGGAAATGCCACAGGTTTTATGCTTTTGATTCTAATTCTTTCTTCTTCCTTAATGACAATTTATATTTCTCACTTTTCTCATTAAAACATAGTCATTTAGTTCCTGTCTACTAAACAAGTGAGGGAAATTCGGTGGTTTAAAGGTAAGGAATTGTACTGTCAACCCAAAGGCAGGTGGTTTGAATTCATCAGTTGCTTTGAGGAGGAAACATGGGATAGCACAGGATAGGGCAGAGTTCAGGTCTGTTGCTCATAGAATTCCTCTAAGTTGTACATAAATTGAAGGCACCAAAAAATAGCAACAACAACAATCTTTGTGGAAATAGACTGCCACATCTTAACTACTCTACCAGAAGGACTCCTTCCTGGCAATACAGTAAATGTCACTATATTTTCAAATAAATGAACAAGCTATTATTGTTGTTGTTGTTAAGTGCTATCGAGTCGCAGGCAACTCATAGCAACCCTATGAACGAAAATCCTGGACACCTCCTGTATAACTTTCGTCCTTTCTCCAGGTTCATAGGGTTTCCAGAAGCAAGCTATTGTGGAAGTGGATGCCACTCATACTTCCAAGCTTGTTTAATCGGGGAGCTTCACCAAACACTGTCCACCATGGGTAACCATTAACACATTTGACTCATCACTGTCACAATGTTTGGCTTCACAGCAACCACGAGTTACCTCTGTAAAGCAATGGACAGACCAGGGCTATATGACCTAGAAGAATGTTTCACGAAAAACAAAGGCAGACCTGAGGGCTGAGGAATAGAGTCACCCACCTTTGGCTTGGGAGCATTGCCAACTACTCTCTCTCATTCTCTCTGTATGCTATTAGTCAGTCAGTCAGTCAGTCAGTCAATCAATCAATCAATCAATCAATCACTGCATAGACATGTCTTCTAGTGATACCCATAGAGGGTTAGTTGTGTTGCTTACTCAATGGCTATGTATCTCAGGCAGTTCAAGTCTACCAGTGGTTCATTCTGTGGGAGAAAGATAGGAAATCTCCCCCTGTTGTGATTTACAGCCTAAAACAAACAAACAAACAAAACAGCTACTAGAGGGACACAGAGTCAGAAAGACTTGATGGTAGTGAATTTGGAAAGGTTTGTTTTATCATAGATACGATTCAAGGATGTCTATAACAACCCTTCCAAAAAAGTACAGATATCTTTTGCATCTGTCACTGAGACAGAATCTGTGATAACTAAGATATCTTTGAAGACTTTCCAGGCTCAAAATGTACCAGACACTATACTAAGACTTTCACATGCAATGTCTTTTTCAACTCGCCAAGGAACCATCAATTGATGGCATCATTTTCTCCATTTAAAAACAGACACTGCGGGCTCAGCAATCATCCTAAATTAGTCAGCTTTTAAGTGGGAACATAATTTCTCAACAACATCTATCTTCTTCCACAGCCTGTCCACATTTACAACATACCTACTTCAAACTTAAATTTTTAAATTATGGAATATCTTCTTCTGAAGTTGCTACCTTTTTCCACACTTTTGATAGTAATGACAGGAAATGGTTGCTGAATCAGGAACACTGATAGTGAGACACCGGTTACCTCCAGATTACCTTTGCTGCATAAAGATCCAACTCAGGAAAAGATACATATGCTAACAGCAGAGTTTGCATATTTCCCTCTTTCCAGGGGGATTTCCTTTTATCCTATTTCAAATGGGTGAGGTTTAGCTTCACATTTCAACTTTGAATGCAGAAATACCTTCTTTGCTAAATCAAACACCTCTTTTCCTTTGGAAAGAAAAGTGGAAAGAATTACAAAACACTATAATGAGATGGCATTCTAAAATACTCAACCTAAACTAAAGGGAGAGGGGAAGAACTTCTAGACATTTAGTCAAATCACATTCTCTGAAAAATGTAATGTTTCTTCCAGTTGTTCCTCAACATTTTCTCCCTTCTTCTTCTATAGTAAAAGATCCCTGATTTTCTTACCCAACTACCCAAAATAACAATTCTTGGCCTTCAGCCTATCTTCCTAGTAGTTGGAATCATATGCCTAAATTTTAGTTAATAATCTGAAAGTGTAAATATCATTCTCTAGGAAACTTTATTGATGCAATTTTCTTCATCCTTTCTTCCTTTATGATGAAATTTTAATGTGATGGCTACAGGTGAAATAACCAACCATCTGAGTCAATGAAATGACCTTAATAATGAAGGACACACATAGTAGAATAAGACTGAGCAATGGTAGGGCCATACAGTCTTCATGGGATAGAATCATCATAAGGACTCATACAACCTATCTCTGCATATTGACATAAGAAAGAGGAGAAATATCTTCCATAAAACACTGCTACTAGTGGACTGATTTACACAAACTTGATGCTACCTGGCACATATACCAAAATAATTCAGTGAAACATAATAATAATATGGTATTACTGATAATTAACTTACAAACATTAATGGCAGTCATTCAACTGATGTTGCTGTTATATATTCCTGCAATTGACTAAGACTCGCAGCAATAACAACCGATCTGAACCTTGCTCTACCCTGCACCATCCTCACCCACACTCTCCAGGCTACTGTTACAGTTGCTGGAGTGTGAATCTATTTTGTTTAAGGTCCTCTTTGTGTCTTTCTCAGCAGGATTGGCCTCCTGACAACGTGCCCAGTGTAAGATGAAGTTTCACTATCTTTGCCTCTAAAGAGCACTCTAGTTGTACTTTCTCCAAGATAGACTTTTTTGTTCTTTTGGTAGTCAATTGGGTACTCAATACTCTGCAAACACCACAATTCAAAGACTTTAACTATTCTTCTGGCATCATTATTAACTGACTAACTTTCAGAAGCATAGGAAGCAAATGAAAAGACTACAGCTTAGACCAGGTACACCTTAGACTTTAAACTGTTACTTTTGCTTTTTAGCATGCTCTTCAGCAGTTTGGAGAGGTCCTTGACAGCATATTTACTCCAATGTTACACATCTTTTAATTTCCTGACTACCACTACCATGAGTGTTGATTGTGTAACCAAATGTTGTGTTTGCCTAAAAGCTGGCTTATTTGTAGCCATTACCCTCTCAGGTTTCCAGCTTCCTTAACTGCAGGCCCATGGTCTTACAAATCAGGATGGTCTTGCAAATCAACAACAGCTGTGGAACTAGGATAAGAGAAAGAGTGCTTCCCAAACTGGACAGCAAGATTTGAGGTAAGTAACAGAACTTGCAGTGGCAAGATTTGAAGGAGACTGAAGCAAGACCTTGGTAATCAAGACCCTGGTGATGGTGGTGGAAAGCCTGTGGCATTGCTATGGAGAAACTGAGGTTTCTTGCATTTGTGCTGACCACAGTTAAAGATTTTGCTGTTCTTGCCTTTGATGATGGAAGGAAAATCTGCTTGCTGAACTGAAACTGGTGGCTGGACTAATCGAGGAATTGTGCCTTGAGACTTCTGGGTTAAAACTTGGATTTGCATTTGGTGATATCATTTGCCTCTCCCACTCTTCAACTTAATTCCCTAATAAACCCCATTCTCAGTACCACAGCTGTGTGTCTGTGAGTCAACAATGATGACGAACCTCGTTGTTCGTGTGGTTCTAAAGTCACCTTGGGCCTGGGCTCTTTATCTGCTTTCTGTTCTGGGGTGGTAAGAGGCTGCACTATTCTCACTCCCTCTGGCCCTTTTAAAGAGTCATTCATGCATCTGTGTCCCCATGTTCCGTTTTCTGTTCTTTAGACAATAAGCAAAATTAAATCATTGACAACTTGGGTATTTATTTTCTCCATCTATCTGCTTCTGAAAATCTGCTGGAGGGTCAGCTATGGATCGGTTCTGACTTGACAGTACACAACAACAACATCATGATGTTACCTATTGGTCCAGGGGTAATGATTTTTGTTTTCTTGATATTGAATCCATATTGAAGACTGTAGTCTTTGATCATCTTCAGTAAATACTTCAAGACTTCTTTACATTCTGCAAGCAAAGTTGTGTCATCCATATAACACAGGTTGTTGATGTGTCTTCCTTCATCTTGATGCCACATTCTTCTTTATATAATCCTGATTCTTCTAGAATTATTTGCTCGGCATATATACTAAATAAGTATGAAGAAAGATAAATCCCTCACACACACACTTTTATTGATTTTAAATAATGCAGTGTTTTCTTGCTCTGTTTGAACAATAGATTCTTGATCTAGGTATAGGTTTTTCAATAGTACAACTGAATGTTCTGGGATTCTCTTTTTTCTCAACGTTAGCCAAAATTTGTTATGATCCACATAGTCAATTGTCTTTGTATAGTCAATAAAACACAGGCAAACTTTTTTTTATATTCCCTGCTTTCAGCCAGTATCAATCTGACATCAACTATGACATCATTCCTGCCATAGCCTCTTCTGAATCGAGTTAGAATTTCTGCCTGTTTCCTGTCGATGCACTCTTCTGTTTTTCTAATAATCTTCAGCAAGATTTTACTTCCATGTACTATAAGTGATGTTTTTCCAATAATTTCCATATTCTATCAAACCATCTTTTTGGGAATAGGAACAAAAAAGGATCTCTTCCAGTCAGGTTACCAGGTAATTACTTTCCAAATTTATTGGCCTAGACTAAAGAGCATGTCTAGAGATGCAACTGTTTGTTGAGACACCTCATTTGGTATTTATCAGTTCCTGGGACTTTATATTTTGCCAATAGCTTCAATATAGTTTGAATTTCTTCCTTCATCATCATTAGTTCTTTATTTTATGCTACTCCTTGAAATGATTTCATGTCAACCAATTCCATCTATACTAATAAAAAGATCTAGTCATCATTCAATTAAAATATGGGTATTTTATGCTTTTGTTGCTTGGAATAATGATATAACTGACAGTCAACAATCTGTGTTATGCAGATGGCACAACCTTTCTTGCTGACACTGAGGAGGACCTGAAGCGCTTGCTCCAGAAGGTCAAGGACTGCAGCCTTGATTGAAGCTCAACACCAAGAAAACAAAGATTCTCACCACTGGGCCAATTGGCAGCATCAGTATGGATGAGGAAGAGATTGAGATAGTTAACAGTTTTAGTTTGCTTGGCTCCACAGTTAACACTTTTGGCAACAGCAGCCAGGAAATCAAGAGATTAATTGCATTGGAAAAGTCAGCTGTCAGGGACTTCTCCAGAGTACTGAAGAGCAACCATGTCAGGCTGGAGACTAAAGTGAGCCTGATTTGGGCTATAGCCTTCACAATTGCATGCTATGCATCAGAGAGCTGGACGGTGACTAGGGATGACAGAGACTTGATGCCTTTGAGCTGTGGTGCTGGAGAAGAGTGTTGAATATATCATGCACTGCTAGGAGAAAAAACAAGTTCATCCTAGAGAAGTTGAAACCAGGATGCTCCTAGGAAGCAAGGATTCTGAAGCTTCATCTGACATACTTTCGGAATGTTGCAAGGAGGGACCAGTCCTTGAAGAAGGCCATCATGTTTGGGCAAGTGGAGGGACGGCGCAGGAGAGGAAGACCCTCAATGAGATGGAACAATTCCATGTTTGGGGTAGTGGGAGTACGTGAGTTGGAGACAATGAGGTTGACACAGAATAGAGCAGGGTTTAGGGCTCTTGTACAAAAGGGTCGCTATGAGTTGCAAGTGCCTCAATGGCAAAAAACAACAACAACATATCTTTAGGTTTGGATAGTTCTTTAGACTGATCAGAAGACAAATATGTGAAACACCAAAACAAACTAACACATTTTAAATCAAATTTTAATAGCTTATATCTGAAAGTTTGAAGTAATTACTTAAGAACAGCAGAAATAATTAAGAAACAAAAATTCACATGAAGAAATTATCAAAGTCACAGGCAATAAGAGAGATGTACGTCAAAACCACAATGTGATACTATTGTACCCCAGTAGTAGTGGCAAAGTTTAAAAGGGCGGCAAGTAATATATGTTGGAAAGGATGTGGTGAGATAGGAACTCTTACACATTGTTGGTGGGATTATAAAATGATACTACCATTCTGGAAGGTAGCTTGGCGTTTCCTCAAAACGTTGAACATAGAAATACAATATGACACAGCTATTCCATTGCTTGGGATATACCCTGAGAAAACTATAACTGAGGTACAAATGAAGATTTGTGTATCAATGCTCATAGCAGGATTATTCACCATCACAAGAATATGGAAACATCCCCAAATGTCCAGCCACAATGAAATGGATTGAGAAATTGTGGTACATTCGCACAATGGAATACTATGATTGGAATGGAATAGTACACAGGAGCAATGATTTTTAAAATAACTGCCTAACTTGGGAGGGACTGAAGAGCATTATGCTATCAAGGGGGTGAGGATGGGCAGGTGAATGGGAGTTAATCATAGAGTAGCACAATTTGATGGGTAGAGGGAGTGGTAGGTAAAGGAAATGGGAAAGATTGGTGTGAAAAACAATACATACAAACTTTGTAAGTAAACCAGAATAAAATAATAATTTTATTCAAGAAAAAAAAAATAAGATCCCACACAATAGCCAAAGTGATCTCTTAAAAATCTAAATCATCCACCCAGAGATAAACAACTCAATTTACAAACAGGCAAATTACTTGAATAGACATTTCACAAAGACTCAAAACTTACTATCATTCATTCCAACTCATTGCAACCCTGTTATCTGGGTTCGCAAGCCATACATTACAATGAGTCCTTTCCAGTCCTTAAACAGTCAGACATGGTCTTACAACACAACTTCCTATGGGCTATACTACCAGGCTTCTCCAGAAGACACAGAAACTATGAAGAATCACATTAACACATGCTCAATGTCAGTACTTACTGTTGTTGCTAAGATTCAACTCAGAGTTAACTCTTTATAAACAGAATGAAAAACTCCCTGACCTGTATCACCCTTACAATTGAAGCTGTACTTGAGACCACTGCCACTGCTACTATGCCAATCTGTCTCACTGAGAGACTTCTTTTTTCATGGATTCTATGATGAAGGACAATGCATGGTTCATATTTATTGTTCAAAGTCATTATGAGTTGTACCCAACTCTATAGTACTTAACAACAATAACAATACTTTATCAATTACAGTTCAACATTGTTGTTGTTGTTGTTGTTGTTATGTGCCGCCAAGTCATCTGTGACCTACAGAGACTCTATGTATAGCAGCTCTGACGCTTGCCCTGTCCTGAGCCAGTCTCACGGATTCTGGCACACTAACCCAAACTGGCCCAGTTACTATAAAAATCCATCACATTAGAGGTCTTTATATAAAAAAAAATCCTGGACCAAAAGGCAATATTGCGATAGAAGGAGAAAAGACTGAAGTTGTCAATTATTTCCTTTTACTTGAATTCACAATCAACTCCCACGGCACCAGCAGTGAAGAAATCAAAAGACATGTTACATTGGGAAAATCTCTTGTCAAGGACCTCTCCAAAGTGCAACAATGTCAATCTAAAGACTAAGGTGAGGCTGATCCAAACAATGGTCTTTTTAATTACTGCATGTGGATGTGAAAGTTGCATGATGAGTAAGAATGACAGAAGAAGAATCTAAGTCTTGGAGTTGTGTTGAGAAGAGCATTAAATATTTCATAAACTGAGAATAGAACCAGAAAGTCTGTCTTTGAAGAAGTGCAACCAGAGTGCTCCTGAATGGCAGGCCTAGTGCAACTTCATTTCACAGAATTTGAGTCTGTTTTCAGGAAGGACAAGCCTTTGGAAAAGGTATCGTGACGGGAAATATGATGAGTCAGAGAAAGAGATGAAGATCCTCAACAAAAGGCCTGGCATAGTAACAACGGGCGCAGAACATTGTAAGGACGGCTCAGGGTTGGGCAAGGTGTTGATCTGCTGTTTACAAGGTTGCTATGAGTTGTGGGCACCTAACAAGCAAGATTTCTTCTGTAGGGCTTGGTCCCTCCTAATAACAAGGCCCAAAAAGTACTGAGAAGAAACCTCATTATCACATTATCACTTATTATTATTATTATTATTATTATTATTATTATTAATTTTTCAATGAACATCTACAGAGATTTTGGAATTCCATTCATTCATTGTTGCACTTTTCTCCCCATCCACTCACCCCCACCCCCACCCCTACCTAGTTCGCTCCTCTCCTTGAAAAGCAAAAGAAAAACTCCTTCACTGGTACACAATCCCCTCCCCCGCACATCCCCACTCCCACCCCAAGTATACTACACTCTGCAACAATCATTCCAGACTCTTATGATAATCATAATGCCCTAAAATATCTTAATTTTAAACTATTCTCTCCCTCATTGACTTCAATGACATTATCACTTCTAAGGCTGTACTTCTTCAAGACAGATTTGCTTGCGCTTTTGGCACTCCATGGTATGTTCTCAGGAGAAATGCAGATCAAAACCACACTAAGATACCACTTCACACCCAGGAGAGTGACCATTAGCAGAAAAAAAAAAAAGACAACAGTCAGTAGTGTTGACAGGATGTAAAGTAACTGGAACCGTATCCATTGTTGACAGGGGTACAAAATGACACAACTGTTACAGAAAACAGTTTATCACTTCCTCAAAAGTTAAATATATAGTTGTCATGTTGTTGTTATGTGTTGTCAAGTAAATTCTTACTAATAGGAATTCTGTAGAAAAGATCAGGACTGTCCATGAGACTTTCCATGCTATAATCTTCACTGGAGGCTGATTGCTAAATTGTTTGCTTTTCTCCTGGGAAGCCACCCTCCCTGCCCCGCCTTCAGTTAACAGCTGAGTGGCTTAAGGGTTCCTCAGAATTACCATGTGAGTGGACAGCTGTACTCCTAGGTATATACCAAAAATTGAAAGCAAAGACTATCAATGTTCAAAGCAACACTATTAGTAACAACAAAAGATGGAAGCAACCCAAGTGCCCATTTAAGAAAGGTTCAACTAAATGTGGCACATACATACAATGGGATAATGCCAGTTGAAAAAGGTCACGGAGTTCTGATACATTATCTGACATGGATGAACCTTGAAAATCTTAGGCTGAGTGAAATTAAGCAGACATAAAAGAACAAATATAATAACCCCATTTGTATGAAATACTTATAAAAGGTAGATGGATAGATAGAAAAGTTTCTTAGTGGTGACTCCTGTGCGATTTACTGCCTCAAAGACCCAGTGGAGGATCAGCTATGAATTAGCTCCAAAACCACAGCAATTAGTTTTGAGTTTTGTTTGGTTTCTTTAGAAACTAAGTGAAGGGAGTAATAGGGAGTCATCATTAAAGGTAACAAAGTGGGTTTCCAAGGCTCTAAGTTTCCAGGGCTCTGAGAGACAAGTCGCAGGGGATTTGAACCATCAAAGAGGCACAGATTGGGCTAGCAGCACTTCTCCCTACAGACGACACCATCAGAGTTCCCTTCCTGGAGGCATAGAGTTTAGCATTTACCACACGCACATCTTATGGGGACACAATCAATCCATAACATTTTGCTGTTTCCCCCTCCCCGAGAATTCATAATCTAGCCGCATGCAAAATACATTCACTTCAGCATATCATCCCCCAAATCTTAAATCAGTTCCAAGTTCAAAATCTCATCCTCTGAATCTTCAAAATGCAATGAGTGGAAATTAGACATATTCCATTCTGGGACAATATTCATCTGAGAATGCGTGTAATTTAGAATACAGGTTATCTGCTTTCAAAGCATAACAGTGGAATGGGAACAATCATTACTACTACAAATGGGAGAGACTGGAGGGAAGGGATGGGTGATAGGTACCAAGCAAGTCCATGAATCAGTAGATTCATTTGTATTAGATCTCAGCTTTGACAGTAATCCTGAGCTTTCTGAGCCCACGGAGCCATGGCTCATATTTCAGTCTTTGGTTGCTGGCCACACACCTTTTGGGTGTACGTCCTGAGACCCTGGGCTTCAGCTCCACCTTTTAGGCAAACTGGAGGCACAACACTGTTCGCTTGGCCTCATTTTCCTTGTGCATCTTAGTGATGACCCAGACTCTTGTAGAACCCATTCTACTGCTCTTTGTGTCTGAAAGACCTGTCCCCTCTGCTTTGAGCAGCAGTCTCATCCTCCAGCAGCTCCACACCTCAAATGGAGTTGGCAAAGTGTCAGCACTTGGAACCCTGGGAGTCGATTGTCCCACAATCAGAGATCCCGAAGATCATGCCTCAGTCCTTTGAGATCGAGAAAAGTCCTGCCTCATGTTCCTTCTAACGGCTCTACTGATCTCTGAGCTGCTCAAGGACAGTTCTTTTCCCTCTTTTCGACAACAGATGTCATTCTTTTGGTCTTTTTCCTGCCTGAAGAATTCCAAGAGACCGTTTTCTGTCCTTTCATTCTGTTCTGATCTCTTCAGTCTAAACAGATAGGCTTCTGTCATGGTAGTTGCGTAGATCTGTCAGTCACTGCCTTAATCGCTTCAACAAAAAATCGTGTAGCCAAGTCCTTGGTGGGAATTCTAGGACATACGTCCTTAGTTTATACAACAAACTTTTCTAAATGTTTAAGTTCTGTTTTTTTCTTTTTCACAGTTCACTTGTTTAATCTCTTCTATATCTCAAAAGAAATTAACTCAATACATTTTACATCAATCCCCAAATGGGATTACAATCATAGGCACAGAGGTGAAGACTCATATATATAACACATATTTTGAGGGGATACAATTCAATCTCTAATTGTTGTGTGCTGTCAAGTTGGAACTGATTCATATAGTGAATATAATTAATGTCACTGAATTACACTCATAAAACATGGTTAAAATGGCATACATACATAAATAAACCTTCTAGTCTATTTCAATGTCTACTGAGTCTATAAGATAGAATCTATTCCATATGGTTTCCAAAGCTATAAACTATACAAAAACTGATCACCAGATCTCCCTTGGATGGAGCATCTGGTGGATTCAAACTGCCAACCATTCAGTTCGTATCCAAGAACTTAATTTCTGCATCACTAGCATTTTCTGTGTCCTTATCCATAATAAAAATGAAAACAAAACAAGAGGAATATAAAAAGCACATTCTGTATCAGATCATGTCAGTCCACCACCTAAAATCCTACAACAGCTTCCCACTGCAATTAGAGGGAAACCCAAACCCTGTACTGTGGTCTCCTAAGCCTGAAGCCCTTCTTCTGTGACCTATCTCCTACCTAGACCCCAGCTGCATTTTCTGCCACTTCCTCCAGCCCTTCCCTCCATCGCTGTGGACACATTTCTGTCAAACAGGCTAACCTTATCTCAGCATGTGTTTCATTTCTTACTTAATTTTCAATATCTGGAATTCTGCTTTATTCTCGACTATAGGACACGTGCTCCCGGAGCTTAACGTTTGGAACGCCTGTTGCCATGTCAGCTGCACATGAAATACTCAGCACAAATACATGCCAAAAGCTAAAGACTGGATTACAAAAACTGCTCTGGAGTATGGATTACAAAAACGACTGCTCTGGAGTATAAAGTTGCAGTGAACAGGCAAACATAAAGACTGAGTGGTAAGACCTTCCTCTGCAAAACACACACACACACACACACACACACACACACACACAGCCTAATGTCCTAGAAGAACTGACTCCAATTTAAGTCAAAATCCTACAGCAAATACCACCAGAAGCAAACTCCCAGTATCCCAGCAATGTCTGACACACCAAAGCCCAGGAAAGCAAAAGCAACTAGGCCCTGTCTTGGCATTTAGTAGAAGACTTGGGCTTCAAGCTCCAGGGAAATGCTTCTGTGAAGCATATGACCTCTGTGGCCAAGGAGGTGGCACACTCGGGGTCAGCTCACCTCGGATGAATCTCCATAAGGGACAGCTCTCCCACAAGAAGGTCCCTTGATGAATGAGTGCCCCCTTGTCTTTCTCCCTGTCTCTTTACTTGTAGTGTTATAAAATCTAAACAAACATGCACACTCCAGAGGACTGGCTAGCTTGTGCCACGGAAAATGGCCATCGTGTGTTTCAACTCACTCCTTGAGTGTCTCCCCAAGGATGGGAATAAAACATTTTGAAGGACTGAGAACATTCAAAATAAGCCATCACTTAGAAGTAATGACTGCTTGGGCTAGGCACATAAATAAAAATCCATCCTAAGCTAAAACACATTTATAAGGTCTTTGTAAAGGCTTTGCCTTTTCTCTATAAATGTCCAGAAAGATTAATTAAGGGTGTAATGACTCATCCATCTAGATTGATTAAGCGTATATTTTAAGGGTCAGACTAGAAACAATGCCTAGATACATTAACGTACAATTTGCCCACAGTAATCAGTCTATTTATTTTACTTGCTGACAATATTTCTGGAATTAAGTCATTGTTAATATGAGTCTGGAGGGAGAGACAGGACCACCCTAGTCCACTTCAGGAGCCATCTTCTCTCACCTACCAATGTTAGAGTTTCCCCCCTAATTTTCAAATTCTGAAAACCAGGGTTCAACAAGAACAAGATCAAAGTACAATAAGATACAAGAGTGTTACTAAAAGTAACAAGAATGTTACTAAAAGATGCATGCCTAATTTAGCTAGCTACTCCCTCCATTGTTGTGTACTGCGGGGTCAGAAATGACCCATACCTGACAGAGGGTTTTCAGAGGTAGAAAATGACACAAGAAGAGACTGCCTTTCTTTCTTCTATGGGGTAGCTGCTGGATTCGAACCACATACCTTTCCATTGACGGCGCAATTCCTTACCACTAAGCCACTTCCCCATTAGCATTCAGAATAACAACTACATTAAAAAAGAAAAAGAAAAAATCAATTGCTGCCAAGTAGTTTCAGAGTCTCATCGTGGCCCAACATGGGACAGGGCAGAACCACGCTGACTCTTGCCAAGGGCACCAGGACTTTCTACCCAGAGCCTCTAACTCCCTACTGCTGGTTAACAGCCAAGATTACTGTGAGTCACGGGTCAAATTTTGGTAGCTAACAGCAACAACAACCCAGCCAGACTCTGTGGCACCAAGCTTCATGCCAAGGTGAGCTGGCATGTTTACACTCTGTGCTCTCTGTCTCCACCAGCATCTCGCTGGACCTGGATATGTCGCCTTCAGCAGTTGAGTCCTTCGGGCCCTGTGTGTGAGGCCTGAGCATATACGTTCTTTCCTGAGTCCTGTCACTTTCCATGTTCCCGGGGGCCAGTCTCACATCAAGTGCCTGGGGCTCCCGTGTTGAGAGTCAGAACACAAGCTATGCCAGGTATTTTCCTTCGGCCAGTTTTTGGTCAGGGTGGCCAATTCTCAGGCACTTATCTAAGCTGTGTTTATTAATATAACGGCTGGAGGTTTTTGAAGAGCTGATCATACTTCCACACTGACCACATGGTTCTAAAAAGAGTCAATCAACACAAGCGCAAAGAAAGCAAGGCACTTGGAGCAGGTGCCACGAAGACACCAGAGCTCCCCGAAAGTAAAAGGAACCAGAATTCAGTGGTCACCATCAAGGTAATGCAAGAGTGTATATTTGAAAAACTTGGCTTCAAGTCCTCACAGCCTCACGTCCAGACTATTCTTGGACAGGTCCATTACCCCTTCTGAGCCTCAACGCCTTTATTTGTAAAAAGGGGGTTAAATGCCGAGGGGATGAGGACTGTGGAACAAACGGAGATTTGTACACCAATGTTCATAACAGAGTTATTCACCATTGCAAGAACATGGAAACAGCCCAAATGTCCAATCACAAACAAATGAGTTGAGACATTATGGTACACTCACATGATGGAATACTATGCAGTGCACAGTAGCAATGATTTTGAAAATTACTATCTAACTTGGGAGGGATGGAAGAGCATTATGCTAAGTGAACTAACTTAGTCCCATAAGGACAAATATTGTATGAGACCATTACTGTAGAATGAGTATGAGGATCCAAGTGGGTGAGGGTGGGAACAGAGGACTGAGGGGGGGGCATTAATCATAGGGTAACACAGTTTGATAATTGGAGGGAGGGGTAGTGAAGGAAATGGGAAAAATCCTGCTTGAAAAACAATGTATACAAACTTCGTAAATAAACTAGTATAAAAGGGGTGGTGGGGGTGATTTAAGTGTGTCAAACTTATAAAGGTAATTGAGACTATTAAATGAGATAATAAAGGCAATACCATACACATGATGGCTGTCACATGCTTAATAATTGAGGTACATTGTGGTTGCTATGATGCTAAACACAGTGACACGGATATGTCAAATTCAATAATGGTTACCGACAGTGGACAGTGGTGGAGCTCCCCGATTAAAACAAGCCTGGAAGCAGGAGTGGCATCCACTTCCGAAACAGTTTGCCTCTGGAAACTCTATGAACATGGAGAAAGGATGAAAGTTATACAAGTGTTCAGGTCTTTTGTTCATAGGGTCACTATGAGTTGTCTACGACTCAACAACACTTAACAACAACAGTAACAGATGAGTGCTATTTGAGGGAGTTCTCATGGTGTAGTCCACAGGGAGGTGCCCTGCTAAGCCAAAGGCAGTTCAAACCCACGAGCATCTGTGCAGGACAAAGGTGAGCAATCCCCTCTGATGCAGCTTATCACCTTAAAACCCAGTGGAGGGCCAGTCATGAATTGGCTTCCACTCAATGGCATTGTGAATGACAGATTTGTTATTTATCGAAAGATAACTACATGTCAAGTACTCCCTAACTGCTCTATACCTTAACTCACTTAATGCTTAGAACAGTTCTATGAAAATGTACTGTTGTTAACCTCATTTTACAGATGGCTTTAATGAGATTGTAACAATAACAGTTGTAGTTGTTGTTATGTGTCATCAAGGTGCCTGCAACTCATAACGACCCTATATACAACAGCCTTAAATGCTGTTTTAGCCTGTGCCAATCTTATTGTCTCTGACACACCTACCCCCATTACCCCAATCATTGAGTCAATGCATCTTATTGAGGGTCTTCCTCTCTTGTACTGTCCCTCCACCCTCCTACGCATGATGTCCCTCTCCAAGGACTGGTCCTTCCTTGCAACATGTCCAAAGTGTGTCAGAGGAAGCATCAGAATCCTTGCCTCCAAGAAGCAGCCAAGTTTAACCCTTTCCAGGATGAATCTGTTTGTTTTCCTAGCAGTCCATGGTACTCTCAATACTCTTCTCTAGCACCACAGCTCAAAGGTATCAATTCTCCTTCTATCATCCCTAGTCATTGTCCAGCTCTCTGATGCACAGCAAGTGACTGTGAAGACCATGGCCTGTATTAAGCACACCTTGGTCTCCAGACTGACATAATTGTTCTTCCGTACTTTGGAGAGGTCTCTGACAGCAGACTTTCTTTTAATTTCCTGGCTGCTGGTGTCAAGACTGTCGATTGTGGAGTCAAGAAAACTAAAGTTGTTAACAATCTCAATATCTTGACCATTCGTCACGAAGCTGTCAATTGGCTCAATGGTGAGAATCTTTGTTTTCTTGATGTTGAGGTCCTCCTCAGTTTCAGCAAGCTGGCTTGTATTGTCTGCATAACAGACTGTTGGTGAGTTTTCCTCCAGTCCTCATATAGTTCTCCTCATAGAGCCCAGCCTCCCAGATAATCTGTTCTGCATACAGACTGAAAAGGTATGGAGACAGGACACATCCTTGACACACACTCTTCCCAATTTTGAACCTTGCAGTGTTCCCTTGCTCAATTCTGATGACTGTCTCCTGGTCCAAGCACATAGAAATTTATTGCCCAGCCACAAATCCAGTATGGGTCTGACATTAAGTACTGAGCAGAGAGGGTGAGATGCCTCTTGATTGCTTCTAAGTCCCGGCAAGCCTCCTCCTTCCCCACTCATCTTTCCCTCTCCTACTCCACTGTTCGATTTTTAATATTTTTTTAAGTCAGTGTGTAGCTGAGAAGGAAGTTAAGGTTTGTTTTACCACAGCATTTCCTCCAAAAGTGAGAAGTGGGGCCTCTTCAACAATCTGTAAGACAATATGATGATGTGATGGTTTTGAAGGTATCCCTGGGTGGCACTGTTAAGTGCTCAATTGCTAATGGAAAGTTCAAACCCCTCTAGAGCTGCCCTGGAAGACAGATCTGCTCCTGAAAAAAATATCACTATAAAAAGCTAGAGAAAACTTTACACACAGAATCATTTTTGCCCAATTACCAGAGAAAGGAAGAGATGGAGAAGGCAGTAAAAGTTAATAAATTGGTAAGAGACACTGATTGAGATGGGAGAAGGAGAAGGCAATACATAATAAGGACTTGATCAGGCATTGTGAGGATTTTAATTAATGATATAAAACAGAACGTGTATCAATCACTGGTTGAAAACTCAATGTGCCTTGTAAACTTCCACTCAAATCACATTTTTAAAAAGCAAACAAACAGCCCTGTGGAGCAGCTCAGCTCTGCTCTCTGCACTCATGAGGTCGTCATGTGTCCAGAGTCAATTCAAGACTGATGCCAATTCACAATGGATATGAAGACAACAATGGAAAAGTAGAGATGCTCTGTGAGGGCAAAAGTGGGGCATGCACCACACAGTGGCTCAGCTTCCACAGTCCTTCCAGGTCAGCCCCTCTTCCCAGGTGAGGAGCCACCATTCTCTCTGGACTGCTCCCTCCTCATCTCTGATTATCCACCACTAGTTTCTCCCACCAGGTTCTTACGCTTCCATCAAACATCAGCCTGCACATCACCTATTTCAGAAAACCTTTCTGAACCACCAGGACCAGCCCACTCTGTCAGGATCAGGTGGCCTCCCAGGGACACCCAGACACCCATCATAGTTTTCTAAGCATTCATTCTTCTTTTTATAAGCTCCAAGAAGGCAAGATCTGAATCCAGGTCTTCTACACCTCTAGAGCCTAGCATTGTGTCTGAGACATAATTGTTGTTGATGTTTACGGTAGAGTCGAAACTGACCCACAGGTGACTCTTCAGATGGTTTTCAGAGGCAAATAATCACATGGGAGATTGCCCATCCTTCTCCCAAGGAGAAGCTGGTGGTTTTGAACTGTGTGCCTTCACCTCGATAAATATATGTTAAATGCTACCTTTCACAGTTTAAGACTCTTCTCCAGCACCACAACGCAAAAGCATTCTTCTCATATATATAGTTTGTTGTTGTTATGTGCCGATGAGGCACCTGTGACTCATAGCAACCCTATGTACAATAACTCTGAACCTTGTCTTATCCTGAGAGACTTTCACTTTCTCCAACACACCTACCCCTACTACTTTAGTCATTTTGTTAATCCCTCTCATCCAGGGTCGTATTCTCCTGCCTTGTCCCTCCATCTTTCCAAGCATGATGTCCTTCTCCAAGACAACATGCCCAAAGCATGTGAGATGGAAGTTCAAAATCCTTACCCCTAAGGAGCAACTTGGTTTCATCCTCTCCAGGACAGACTTGTATATATACCATACCATCAAGTCAGCACCAACGCCTAGCTCAGTTGGGTTTCCAGGCTTTAAACTGCATAAGAGGAGAGGACCTATCTTTTCCCCTTGGAATTATTGGTGAATTTGAACCAGCAGAGAGGTAAACCCTTCAGTAAACAGTGCAATTTCCTACAGACTATTCCACTAGGGCACCCAGAAATGCAATGGGCAGCCCACGTCCTTAGTTATGATAATCTGGAAAAGCAGAAGAAGGAAGGTTTAACCGTATTTGCTTATGGAATATCTTCTCCTAAAGGCACCAAGCTTCCCACCATTTCTCATTTAAACTCACTGCATTTCTTCTGATTCCCTGTCAAGGTGAAGCTTGAAGGCTTAGTGGTAATTATGACATTTCCCTTTAGCTGTCTACACTCTGAATTTAATATCTCTGGCTTAAAATTTTCCCTATGAAAGTTTATTAATAATTTCATTGCATTCCCATTTCTCCATATTACTTATATCTTAATTTATTGTTTAATCTCACAAAAAAGAAAAGAGTTTGAGAATTTAAATTCTAATCCTTATTCTCTTAGGGCTTAAATTAAAAAACACCCAGCTAAAGAAATACATATACAAAGTGAAAATCAAAATAAGGGTTTCACTGATGGTCACCTGTTTCATTCTATCTAATTTTAACTCAATGTTTATATTTTGAAACATACCATAGAAAATAAAGATCATTTTAAACTTATAGTTTAGCAAGTTTTTATTGTTAGGACAGGGTTCAGATCTTAATAATAAAAGATATCCTTTCCTGGGCTATTTTTATTTATTCTTCCTGAGACACTTGACCCCATTGCTGAGAGTCTTCTTCTCATTCACTGACTCTCCACCATTCCAAGCATGTTGTCGTACAGCACACCTTAGTCTTCAAATTTATACTATTGCTCCTCAGTAATTAAGATAGGTCCCTGACTGCAGACTTTCCCAATGAAATCTGTATCCTGATCTCACTGGTACCAATGGTGTTAACTGTAGATC
>NW_006399882.1:5203753-5205398 GCF_000299155.1 Elephantulus edwardii | reverse complement strand
GTAGTAGTTTAGAAGTAATGCTCTTAAAGGGAGACTAACCCTCAGGCTGCACCTCCCTGCTGGTTGACATCCCGAAGCAGCTCTGCTGGAGAAAGAGGGGCTGTCTTCTTCTGTGCAAGTTACAGCCTTGGAAATGCACTGAATGGTCCACCACGAGCCATTTCCAGCTCAATGACAATGAATGAGGATGTTCTTAAAAGGGACTCTGGTGCTGAAGTGCATCACATATCAGACTGCCACCACCTGAAAGGTTGGTGGTTTGAATCCATTAGCTACTCTGCAAAAGAAAGATGGGAAGGCTCTTCCTCTCACTATCTGCAGCCCCCCAAAACCCCAGGAAAGGTCACCGTGAGTCATAATCTACTGGATGGCAGTGGGCTTGGGCTGGCTAAAATGTTCTTAAAAATAACATTACTGTCAAAAAAGATATGTATTCTAAATACTAATTATTCTGTCCCACAGTAAAGACAGAGTCAGAGTTGCTAGGATGAGGGCAAAACCAGTTGGTGCTGAGCTGTGGTCCATGGTGACCCCGCATATCAGAGCAGGACTGTGCTCTAGAGTTTCCACTGGTCAACCTTGGGGAGGAGATCACCTGGACTTTCTTCCCAGAGACTCTGAGGTTACTCAACCCTTCAAACTCTTTGGTCTGCAGCCAAGAGCATTAACTGTTTGGCCATCCTTTGCCAATGAGTGGGATCCACTTCAAAGCAACCCTCCAATCAGACTTCTAAGAATGTAAATGTTTTAGAGGGGAGTGGCTGGCGGATTTGAACAGCCCACGTTCTGGAAAGAAGCCTGATTGTGCACCATGCCTTCAGGGTTGCCTTGGAGTTGGAACCAACCCTTAGCTGGCCCTCACCAGTGGGTTTTCAGAGGCTATAAGTTAATTGCACAGGAAGATTGCCCATTTTTCTCTCCAAGTGTCAGAGAGATATCACTGTTGGGTTAGCAGTGGAATTCCCTACCCACTGGGCCAGCAGAGTAAACTGGAGTCAGAAATACAGAGCTAAGAAAGATGATATGTGTGGTACCTGTCATTCTCTGAGTACTGACCAAGGCACAAAGAGCTGACTGCAGGGAGGCTAGTGCAGTTCACCATAAGTCAGCGCTGCAGTACGCAAGGCGGGAGAGGCAGAAGACAAAGACAGCAAGGAGTCCTTTTTATAAATTTTTTAGATTTTATTTTATACTGGATTACTTACAAAGTTTGTATACATTGTTTTTCACACCAAGTCCTTCCCCTTTCCTTTACCCACGCCTCCCTCCATCCATCAAATTGTGTGATCCTATAATTAAGCACCCCCTCTTCCCTCCTTAGATCCTTGTACTCGTTCTATCTTAAACAGTATTTGTCTTTGAGACTGAGTTAGTCCACTCAGCATAATGCTCTCTAGGTCTTCCCATGATAGGTAATAATTTACAAAATCATTGCTCCTGCATGCTGCATTGTATTCCATTGTGTGAATGTAGTATAATTTCTCAATCCATTCTGTTGCGGTTGTACATTTGGGTTATTTCCGTGTTTTTGCTATGGTACATAACCTGTGTTTCATTGACTATGCAAAGGCATTTGACTGCGTGGATCATAACAAACTGTGGCTGACTCTGAGAAGAATGGGAATCCCAGAACATTTAATCGTGC
>NW_006399882.1:5194095-5203653 GCF_000299155.1 Elephantulus edwardii | reverse complement strand
ATATCTTCTATATTATAGTTTTCTGGGAAACTGAGTGCTAGATAAATGAAAGACTTTACTTTGTTCAAAAAATGTATTCACCTCCATGTTGGGGGTGAAAAACCCTACCACTAATCGAAGCCGCTCTGGGGGTATAACGCTTAATGAATCCTGCAGCTAACCCAAAGAATGCACCACTTCAGAGGTTCAAACACACGAGGAGCCCCACAGGAGAAACATGGACATTCTTTTTCACTCAGAAACCTGATGGAAGGTCACTATGATGTAGAACCAACTCGAATACAGTGAGTGAGTGTCACTGACAGTAAACCCTAGTGTTGGCTGGTTGTGAAAACAAAACCACCATGATCGTTCTTCATTTGTAGCTGCTGTACACATCACAGGTCAAAAAACAACTCTGACATGGCAAAAGCTAGTCCATCTTGTTTTTTCTTAATAACAGTTCATTGAACATAGCTTTACTCATTACCACATTATCTATAACTTCTTTTGTACCCTAATATCAGAGTTGAACATGGCTTGCAAAATCTGATCTACTAACCGACCCTCTATAGAAAAGTTTCCCAACCCCTAGTAAGCACAGTAACTCAGTACATCCAGTTCCTTCAATACATAACTTACTTTTAGAGGATTTGCTTATGAAATGCATATTATTTTATACTCATTTCACTTCCTTGTTTCATTAGATTTTTACATATGCCAACTCACTCTAATTCTGGGTATTGTTGTTGTTTGCTGTTGTGCAGGAACCAACTCACAGCGGATCCTACAGCAGGTTTTGAGAGGCAGTAAATCACACAGGAGGAGACTGCCCATTTTTTCTCCCTTCGAATAGCTGGTGGATTCCAACCACGTGGCTTTGGGTTGAAAGGGGAACTCTTTACCACGAAAATGACTGAAAGTATTTCTGACCTTAACAGCCAGAGCAAACTGTGTCTCAACACTTAATGAAAAGAGTGTTACAGGCAAGCATATCCAAGATTGCAGACTGCGATTACATTTCTTTCCGATGTTTCTCCAATATCTACTGGCTTCTGACGTGGCTATAAATTCAAGGTCTCAAAATCCCACAAGGATGACAGCTATAGACTCTTAAATCTCCAGATTCTTTTTATCGCTGATAGGCTGACTACAAATTCAGAGACTACTACCTTGGATGGGTGTTGAAGAGATTGAGATTGTTGACAGCTTCAGTTTGCCTGGCTCTACAATCAATACTCTTGGTATCAGCAGTAAGAAAATTTAAAAGACGAATTGCACTGGGAATGTCTGCTGATACAGACCTCTCCAAAGTACTGAAGAGCAACGATGTCAGTCTGGAGACTAAGGTCTTTGCAATTACTTGCTATGCATCAGAAAGCTGGACAATGACTAAAGATTATAGAAGGAGAGTTGATGCCTTTGAGCTGTAGTGCTGGAGAAGAGTTACTGAATAGACCATGGACTGCTAGGAGAACAAACAGGTTCATCCTAGAGAGGGTGAGAGCAGGCAAGAATTCTGAAGCTTCGTCTGACATACTCTGGACATGTTGCAAGGCGGGATCAGTCCTTGGAGAGGGACGTCATGCTTGGGAGGGTGGAGGGACAGCGCAGGAGAGGAATACCCTCAATGAGATGGAGTGAATCAGTCATGGGGTAATGGGGATAGGTGTGTCAGAGACAATAATATTGGCAAAGGAGAGAGCAGGGTTTAAGGCTGTTGTACATTGGGTCACTATGAGTTGCAGGACACACACCTAATAACAACAACAACCTTGGATCTGACCAGTCACTAGTAGGACTCACAAACTTAGGAAAGGGCTACACTTGCGTTATCGCAAAAAAGGATAGAAATGGCATTGTGAATAAGGTAAGACATAGAAGGGATCTTAACACTCCTTCCATGTTCCAAAAAGAGGTATGTTAACCTTCCAAGAGCTGATGTCTTTCACCATCCAGGAAGCTCGCCAAGCTTGTGTGTCTCAAGTTTTTTCCACAATGCCTATACATAGGCAAAGTTGACTGCCAGTTATAGCAGAGTCTCCAACCCCCTTCCTGAGGTTGGGTTGATATTTTATGAGGCGAGTCTTTTTGGCACGGACATGAATCACCTTATTAGCATAAACTTCAGGTAGGTATGATCTGGAGCCTGTCCATGAATAACAAAATTTCCAATCACTGGGGAAATTCCAAGGGTCTAGAGATTACCTCCCAGGAACCAGAGACAAAGACCAAATTCTTTGAAAACACCCCACAGTGCATTATAATGATTCTTTTGAAAAATGTGTTGATATCAACATACCTATTAAATTAATTTCAAGATAGTTAAGTGTGTGTGTGGGGGGAGGGGGGGAAGGCGTACTTCTGAATATTCCAAGAGAGTTAAATTAAGAGTGAGTATTCTGGGCTTAAAACTACCTTAAAGAACAAAAGAAGACTTCATAACCAAGAAGAAAACTGAAAGCAGATGGCAAGCTAATGATAAACTACAAGTTCCATGAGATACACTTCTAGGCTGATTTGTAAATCGCCTAATTCAGGGTCTGGTACAAAGGAGATATTCAATAAATACTTACCGAAAAAATAGATGGATGGATGGATGGATGGATGGATGGATGGATGGCACATCTGAGGAAAAAAGACTGCAACAGTGAACTTTCTGTCTCACAGGCCATTGATTAGAAGCTCACTAATCAATTGCTGGCAACTTGTAGAAAGAATGCCTCCACATAGGGGTAAATGAGGGTACTAGCAAATTCCTCACGTTCCTGTAATGCCATTGCTAAGGTTGAGATTGAACCCAACAAGGATTCGAAGCCCATTACTTGGAACAATGGAGACCTTATTCCCATCTTGACTTGAATATGGCCTAAAGGTGTCAGGATCTGCCCAGCTCCCTGACCTTCTCCCTCAACCTTAAAAATGGTAGCCTGTCATGGTTAAATGCAAAGGGCTATCTGATAGCTTAGTGGTAAAGAATTGTGCTGCCAATACAAAGGTGTGCAGTTAGAATCCACTAGATGCTCTGAGTGAGTAAGATGCGCAATCAACTCTGTGTAATTTACTGCCTCTAAAAACCCAATGGAGGGTCAGCTACGGGTTTGTTCCAATTCTCCGGTACACAGCAACATGAAGCCAAACAGACCTGGCTGAGTTTCAGGCTAGATAGCTGACAAAAGTGGACACAGAGGCTCCTTCAAATCACTGAATGTCCGTGCCTTTGAAATACATGAGGTGGAGCCTCCCACCCACAGGCCAAGTCCATTCTCTTCCCTTGCTTCTGAAGGCTGGTGATTTATTTCACCAGTGGAATGTGGCAGAAGTGATGCTGTATAACTTCTAAGTCGAGATCTCAAAGGGCCTTGCAGCTTCTGGTTTCAAGATCTCAGAATGTATAGGTTGATGTGATGAAGTTTGTTCTCATTCAAAGTTGGAAAATTATGATTCTCATGGACCACATGGGATCTACTACCTGTTTTTATGAAGTTATATGAAAACATATTACAGCCACCTTCATTTGCTTTTATATACACCTGGTGGCGTGGTAAGGAAATTTACTACCATCAGTTGAAATCCACCAGGTGCTTTGCTAGAGAAAGGTGGACAATCTCTTCCTGTGAAATTAACTGCCTTTGACTAACTGCTGGAGGGTCAATTATGAGTCGATTCTGACTCAATGGTACACACACATGGAGGATGACACCACATGGAACAGAGAAGAGAAACACTGGCTAAGATCTCTCCAGGGATCTTAGTTAAACAACCAGATGGGCACAATCTTATGAAGGACTCCGGGTAAAGGTAGCAAAAGAACCACCCCGATGAATCTAGCCCAAAATACCTACTAACAGGCTAATGAGCAAATGTCATGGTTATTGTTTAAAGCCACCAAGATTGCGATGGCTTGTTCTAGATAGAGCAAGAGATAACAGTGAGTTAAAGTTTTGAATACACTACTTAGAATCTGTAGCAATGTTTGTTCTCAGCTTATACTCCTTGGGGGTCACCACTTCACTGGAGGCTGGCTGGCTTCCATGTGAATCTCTGCTGGAAGTTTTATTGGAAGCTCTGGCAGGGACCCAGTATAGGCTGAGGAAGTAGCACCCCATCTCAACCAGCCCTGACCAACGACGAAACAAAGTAGGTGTAAAAATACTCCAGTTCGCTCACCCCGGAAGGGATGTCTCCAGGGCACATGTTCTACATTGCTTTCTAGAGTGTCCCTGCAGGGTGACACTGGGATCCCCATGGTGGTAGCTGGCCCGATCCCATATCTTTTATTAACAGTCTTCTCTTACACATCTAACATTCCCATGACATCGGTATTTCCTGAATATCTCAAACAAACTACTTTCACTCCAGTTTTTGTTGCGGAGTTAGTTTGATTTAAGGCAGAATGCACTAAGTAATCATTGATGTGTTTCTTTAACTCTCTGAACTTTGATTTCCTCATTTGTAGGATGGGAAGGATGAGGCCGTTTCTATCCAGGAGGTGTTGGTGAGGACTCGTTTGTAATGCCAGGAAAGTACACAGGACCACACCTGGTGGTGCTGGCATATCTGGGACAGTGTTGCTTGTGCTCTGTGTCGCACTCTGGCCGAGACCACCCTAACAACCCAGGATACTATTTAAAGACGATGAAGGACCATTGTTGGGCAGGTTGATGTGTGTGATCTGCTCCGCACGTCCACACCTAGAAAACACCGTGGCTCCAGTACTCCGAGTCGGCGTGCTGGGCTGGAGCCTGCTTCGTGCCTGACCCCAGGAACTTGTCCCCAACAGGAAGGAGGAATGGAGTCAAGGAAGTGCAGCAGACCTGACGCCAGACAATTAAAATAACACCGTCATGCACTTGCACGCAGTGGAAGGTGAGCATGACTTCAGCTGTGACCTTAAAAAGAAATTGGGGGTTGGAGGAGGGATTTTCTTTTTCTCTTGAGAAACGAAATCTATCTACCCAGAACCTTCCAACAGCCAATAATACACACCCAAGCCTGGAGAAAAAATTAAGAGCCTATTTCCACTTCCCAGAGCATGAGCACATCTCTTTTCTTCTGTCCCCTTTCAAAGGTTGACTATTCTCCTCTCTCATGACTGGCTCCAAATCACTCCAGAGATGTTTAGGGGAGCCTAGGGCTGGAGCAGATGCCCAGAATGTTCAGTTACCCCTTTGTCCAAATGAAAGGGTGCCATCCAACCCATGTGAGGCAGTGAGAAGTAATAAATTGGGACTTCTGGATTATGGCCAGGCCAGGAATAAAGGCAAAGCTATAATTACCCTGCAGGACTTTGGATGAAAGAGGCTATTTTAGAACCTGGAAAAATCTCAACAGCACCTTGGAGTCACTTTCTGGAAAGTCCCTTTTTTCTATTACTGTTGTCTTTCTGTCATGGAATAGGATGTAGGAGTCGGGGACACATCCTACCATAAAGCCAGAGAGGGTTTCGTGTAGCACTTGGAGAAGCTATAAAGAACACTGTGATTTTCAAGCTTTGACTTTGGCTTCAAGGGCTATTTATTTTTTTCTTTCCAAAGAAAATATTTTTATTCTAGTGTTTGTCTAGTCAACACAACTAGGATAGTTTGTGGCCGTGTGCTCTCCAGTCACAGAAGGTAAGGTCATTTTGCAACGCAGCTTTGCACGTGCCAAACCATTCTCATCCACAATGGCCGGATTGTGAGGTATATCTGTGATGTAAGAGAAAATACGCTTGGGGTACGAAGAGAGAGTCCAGCTCATTACTTGACTTTACACAGGTGACACCATTGCTCCATATTGCATTTCCTTATGTTAGTATCTCAACTTCCTACAGAAATATCACAAGTGGGAGAATTCAAAGAACAGAAGTTTATTTTCTCAGTCTTGTGAGCAGGAAATCAAATCAGGGTCTCAGGAATATTTAATCCCTTACTGGTCAGTAACCTCTTGTTTCCCTGGCATGTGACTAGTCCTCATGCAGTGTCTCTCTTCCCATCCCTGTTTGTACTTCCACATCTCATCTGATCTCTTTATAACTCAGAGATGGCTAGCAGAATTGTGTTGCGCTCTCAAAGGCCATATCTCTCTGGAAGCTTGAATCCAGCTCTGTAGAAAAAAGATGAGCAATCTCTTCCTGTGCAATTACAGCCTCTGAAAACCTAGTGAAGGATCAGCTATGACTAAGTTCTGACTCAACAGCAAAGAGTTGAGTTCTACTTGTTGTTAGGTGCCAATGAGTCAAGTGTGATTCAAAATGACCCTCTGAACAACAGATCTGAAACCTGTCCTATCCCTGTGCCATCCCCACCCTTTCTGACACACTTGAGCCCATTGCTACAGTCACTGTGTCAATCCATCTGGTTGAAAGTCTTCCAGTTTTTCACCTACTCTGCACCTCTCCAAACATGATGTCCCTTTCCAAGGAATAGCTTCTCCTAACAATATGCCCAAAGTATGTGAGACAAAGCTTTGTCAACTTTATCTCTAGTGAGTATCTATCTAGCTGCACTTTTACAAAGACATGTTTGTTATTTAGGCAGTCCAGGGATATTCAGGACTCTTCTCCACTTAGATATTGATCTAACTAACATATCAACAACAACAATAAAAACAAAACAAAACAAACCAACCAAAAAAAAAAACCCTCACGCATCTCACACGATGACATCCACAGGTACAGGAGTTAGATTTCAATGCACATTTTAGAAGAAACATAAGTTAGCATTAACAGTAATCATTGTGAACTCCCTTTCTCCTCTCCTAGGACATTTAGGAATATAAAAAGCAAAAATGTACCTCCCCCAACCTCAAAAAAGGCAGAGCAATTACCATGTGGATTTCCACCAGAAAAAAATCTCTTAAAAGTAAATCCTTTGGTGCTCAACTATTAGGTAGAAAGTTAGTGGTTCAAATGCACTCAGGAGCACTCAGAAGACAGGCCTGGTGGTCTACCTTTGAAAAGTCACAGCCCTGAAAACTTTACAAAGCACTTCTGCCCTGCATGCATGGGGTCACTGTGTTGGAATCAAGCGGGAGGGAACTAATGGCAACAATATTAATTGAGTCAGGACTCTGGGATTCTATTACATGGATTCAAATACTATCTATTCCATATCCGAGGAATACAATTTTAAGCAGCTTCCTTAATTCCCCGCCCCTCCCCCACCCCCGCTTCAGTTGCCTCAATTATAAAACAGGACAAAATTTTACCTCACAAACCGCTATAGGATTAAATGAGATCATTCACACAAAATGTAGCAAGGGTTAATGGTGAATGAGTTTATAACACATAATGAATGAGAATGACTGTATGAAACACAATGTGAATGAAGGGTATTGTGAAACACAATGTATATGAACTTCAATGTAAAATTAAAATAAATAAATAATTTTTTTTTAAATTTAAAAATTCAAGGAAAAGTCTGATACCTAATCAGTACTCAGTAAAGTGTGGCTTCAAAGACTGGAGAGCCAGTGGAAGAGAGAAAGATCCTCAATGATATAGGCTGACACAATGACTGAACAGGGGGCCACACGGCAGCATATGAGGACGGTGTAGACCACCAGGTGAGGGTTTGTTCTGCTGGACAAAGGGTCCCTCAGAGCCAGTGTCAACTCAACAGCACCCAATGACAACAAAGAAGATGGCTGTTCCCATTCACAAAATAATAATTATTCTAAAATTATTTTTCTTGGGAGATAGTCAATTTTCATTCAAGGAAGTTGCAGTATAAATCATAAGGGAGGTACTGGTGGCTATTTAGAAGGACACAAGTAGCTTGGAAACAACCATCAAGGTTCCTTTGAAAGGCATGCTGTTTGAGTGTAATTTTATACCTACACAAACATGGCATCATCACACCCCTATGAGACTAAACCAGCTGTGTGAGGTTTGTCAATGGAAATCTGTCACGTGAAAGTATCAACGTATATGATGACATCTATCAAAAAATAATAACTTGGGTCGTCAAGAACAAGGTTCCCCCACTAACCACAGTTTTATCTACTTACCTTTTGATATTTTATTTTATTTTATTTTTAGTGGAAGATAAAAAGCTGTGCTTGCCTGGAAGGGCTCAAATTCTTCTATAAGAATAATGGTAAATAAAAAAAAAAGAATAATGGTAAATAATAGGAACAAGAAAGCAGCGACACAGTACAACTCAGGCCCTGTGCATCACCTGCTTTCAGGTTCCTGCTTTTTATAATATTAGCTTTTACTCATCGACTTTACCTGCATTGTATCATTCAGTACAAGGAGAGAAGTTTCTCTTATTGTGCTTCTTTTATGGCTGCCATGACTAAAACTCAACAGGGCAAAGTAACATGCTCATGTTCGAGTTTATACCCTGGTAATGCCAAGAGATGTGAGCCCCCTGAAAATGAGGGTCTTCTCCTTCTACGTATGCTGAGACCCATGGTGTCCATGTCCCCAGACGTGTGAGATGCAGGCACCAAACATGTTTTTCTTTTCTAAAGAAACTTGAATATGCAGAGAAGTGACTAGATCATAGTCAATTCCTTGGTCCTTAAAACTAGAAAGTAACTTAATAGGCCCAGGGTTAAAACACATCCAGTGATGATACAGCACTTAGATACTCTCCTGTTTGTATTATGATTTGCACTCTCTATAGAGCTTTATCCATGTCCTCTCACTGCTGACTTCAATCCCCCCTTCGAAGCAGAATGAACACAACTGTTGACATAGCCATAAAAGGGTGGGAAGAAAGACAAGCATCTGGAACTCTAAAGTGCAAAAGTTAAATACGAATGAATATCTAGCCTGGAACTTTACACGTGATTAATACATGTAGATTTATTTTTTAAGTATATTTCACATTCACTGTACTCTGGTTTTTTAAGTAAAAAAGATTTTAAGTATCTCCAGTCATCCATTAATTGTATGCCTATAACACACTTTGGGAAGCAACCCAGAGGAAACACTTCATCTGAAAGACATTGCTGAAGACATCCAGCCCCACTCACTAGATGTGTGTGGAGGTCATCCAAATGTGCATTAGCAAGAACTTCAGAAAACATAAGATGAGAAATCAAATGGCCCCAGGGAATTATGATGTGTAGTTGTTGTTGTTATTTGTTGTTGAGTACCGTCGAGTCAGAACTGACACACAGCTGACTCTCCAGAGCATTTTCAGAGGCAGTTAACAGCATGGTAGGAGATTGTCCATTCCTCCTCCCCCCTGAGGAATTGGTGGATGCAAACTGCATGCTTTCAGGATTTCAGTGCAAGTTCTTACCACTAGGTAAGCAGATCTCCCTTTAAAAATGTACGTTGTTGAGCATAATGTCCTGTTGTGTAATATTTTATGAGTTCCTTATTATTCAGTGCTGCGTAGTACATTATGGTGAGTGAAGTATCTAAGTCACAGAAGGACAAATACTGCATAATGGCACTGTTATAAAACAGGATTGACATGAAGGTTGGGGGAAACTAAGAAAAGAGGGGATAAATAACAAACACTACATTGGAACATCAGCTAAATCAGTTTAGAAGGGGTCGTGGTACTAGGGATATTGTAGCTGATGTTAGATGGATCTTAGCTGAAAGCAGAGAATACCAGAGGAATGTCTATCTGT
>NW_006399882.1:5191411-5193012 GCF_000299155.1 Elephantulus edwardii | reverse complement strand
AGTGCGACTGGCACAGGACAGAGTAGAGTTTAGGGCTGTTGTACACAGAGTCGCTATGAGTCACAAGGGACTCGACGGCACATAACAACAACAACAACAGCAACACTGGAACAGATGAGAGAAATAACTGTTAAAAGGGAATATATGATTAAGTATTATTCATATGACAACAGTCCGAAATAAGAGAGAAATAGCAAAGTGGACTGAGGAAGGCATAGTGGGGGAAGAGGGGAATTATGCAACAATGAATGCATTTTTTTAAAGACATAAACTTGGGGTGGGTAGGGAGGAAAATGTGCAACAATGAATGAATGAAAGTTTAACTTTTTTGTAAACTTGTTAAAATCACAATTAAAGAACAAAAAAAAATGTATGTTGTTATTTGACTCCTCCTACTAATAGTGACCCTACGTACAACAGCTCTGAACTCTGTTCTATCCAGAGCTAATTTCATTCTCTGTGGCACACCTACCGTCATTAACCCAATAAATGAGTCAATCCATCTCATCCAGGGTCTTCCTCTCTCACGCTGTCCCTCCACCCTTCCAAGCATAATGTCCCTCTCCAAAGACTGGTCCCTCCTGGCAATGTGTTAAAATGTATAGTACACATTAAAACTATATAGAAACTGCTACGAAGACGGCGCCGAAAGCGAAGAAGGAAGCCCCTGCCCCTCCCAAAACTGAAGCCAAAGCAAAGGCATTGAAGGCCAAGAAGGCAGTCCTGAAGGGCGTCCACAGCCAAAAAAAAAAAAAGAAGATCCGCACGTCACCCACGTTCCGGCGGCCTAAGACGCTGAGATTCCGACGGCAACCCAAATACCCCCGGAAGAGCGCTCCCAGGAGAAACAAGCTTGACCGCTATGCCATCATCAAGTTTGCCCTGCCCACTGAGTCAGCTATGAAGAAGATAGAAGAGAACAACACACTTGTGTTCATTGTGGATGTCAAGGCCAATAAGCACCAAATTAAACAAGCTGTAAAGAAGCTCTATGACATTGATGTGGCTAAGGTCAACACTTTGATTAGGCCTGATGGAGAGAAGTAGGCCTATGTTCGACTTGCTCCTGATTATGATGCTTTGGATGTTGCCAACAAAACTGGGATGATCTAAACTGAGTCCAGCAGGCTAATTCTAAATGTAATAAATTTTTCTCACCATAAAAATAAATAAATAAAACTATATAGAAACTATACTGCCACCCAAGTAGATATATGCACACCCATGTTTATTGCAGCTTTGTTCACAATAGCAAAGAGTTCGAAACAGCCAAAGTGTCCATCAACAAATGAATGGATAGAGAAGCTGTGGTATATTCACACAATGGAATACTACGCTGCATTGGAAAAACATGGAACTTATGCAATATTATTCAAAATGGATGACCCTGGAGGACATTATGCTGAGTGAAATCTCTGTCACAAAAGGACAAATACTGCATGGTGTCACTGTTGTAAAACAGGACATTGAGGGATTGGGGGAGACTGAGAAAGACGGGTTCCATAATGTATACTGCATTGAAACAGATGAGGGAGAAAACTGTTTAAAAGGGATATGTGATTAGGTGTATTGCCATGACAAGAGTCCAGAATGAAGGCTGC
>NW_006399882.1:5171022-5188511 GCF_000299155.1 Elephantulus edwardii | reverse complement strand
GGCACATAACAACAACAACAACAACAAATAACACTGCTATGAACATTGGTGTACAAGTCTCTGTGCCTCATGTTTCCTTTTCTTAGGGTATATTCAAAGCAATGGAATGGCTGGATCATAAGGAATTTTTATGTTCAGCTTTTTGAGGAAGCGCCAAACTGCCTTCCAGAATGGTTGTACTATTTTAAAATCCCACCAACAATGTATAAGAGTTTCTATCTTGCCACATCTTCTCCAGCATTTATTATTTCCTGCCCTGCTACACTTTGCCACTGCTACTGGGGTGAGATGGTATTTAATTGTGGTTTTGATTTGCATCTCTCTCATCACTGGTGATTTTAAACATTTCGGCATGTGTCTGTTGGCCATCCAAATGTCCTCCTCTGTGAAAGATCTTTCCATGCCTCTTGCACATATTTTACTATACTAAGGAGCTGGGGTTTTATCCTCTACAGGGATTCAATTAAAAGGCTTCAGAATAGAAGCAGCAGGATCAAGATTTGTTTTCCAAAGATTACTCTGGCAGCAGTGCGCCAGTCAAAGAGAGAGCAGGCTCTTACTGTGACATTTGAAGACCACGGTCCCAGCACTTCAGGCAGTCACAAAGAGCTTTTTAGGACCAGGACTTCTGCCATTGAATGCAGATCAGGAATAACCATGCCCTGCTTTTGTATAGGTCCTTTGACTGCTAAGGCTCTCGCTTTCAGTTCATCAAACAACAATCTAGGGAGGTGGGCCAAGAGGAATTATCCCCATTCACAAATGGGGAAGCATCTCTAAGCAGCAACAGAACACAGTTCAATTTCCAGTTGGAATAACCACATTCTAGCTCTGCCCCATTTTAGATCACAATTTGATTTGTGTGGCTAGAAAATGAAGCAATGTTTAACATCTTGAGAAAGAAAAGTCCAGGTCCCATGAGTAGAAATCAATTCTAAATAATAATTTAAAAACCACTGAGTTTAGATACAAAAGAACAAATAACTACAGAAAGACAACAATACACAGCATACTGATCCGCTTTTCAAAATTAAAAAGCATTTGATGGAAAACACTATCATTTCATGCATCTAATATGCATAGCTTTTAAACTATGTTCAAGTGTAGAACTGAAGCTTGCCTAACTGTGTGTATTACAACTCTTATCAAGCTGGGCTTAGATTTAGCTTCAAAACCATTCCAAAATGATGACCTAATGCACGTTTTCTGAACTTCGAGATAATGTCCTTCATCCTCAGCTCCCCGGGCCTTTCTGTACCTCCTCCTAAGCACACATCTGTAACCACAGAATTAGGGAGGATAATTAAGTATCTTGACTATATGGTATAATTAACATCTTGAACTTCAGATAGCTGCAAGGAGCTCCAGAGGAGAACTGTCACACTCTACTGCACAGTCAGGGCAGCTCGAGTGGAAAATGCCTAAAACACTATTCATGATCTTGAGTCACTTCCAGAGTAGAAGAGTAGTATCCTTACTTTCTTCACGAAGCCTCTGTTACTTCATCATAAAATGATCCACAAGCTTTAACCAGTCTGGCCCTTAGCTGTGTCATCAATGTATTTCTCTCTTCCCAGACTTTCACTCCCACCTCTTTTGCCACAAAATTCACACTACCCTCATCATTGTGCAGTGGGCTCCAATTTATAGCGACTGTCCATTGAGCTTCAGAGGCTGTAAATAACAACAGGAGGAGATTGTCCATCTTTCTCCTGTGGAGAATCTCCTGGTGGATTTGAGCTGTCGGCGATACAATACTAAGTGTCTCCTCAATGTACCAAGTACATTCCCACCACAGGAGCTTTGCACATGCTATCTTCTCGACCCAAAAACAGCTCCTCCACAGATGATCACCTACTTCATGCCCTGTCCTCTTTTAGGCCCCAGCCAGACAGCCCTTTTCCAGGGAGACTTCCAGTGGGCTCCTATATAAAAAGGTGATACTCATGTACCCCATTACTCCTGATTTACCTTATCCTGACTGTTGTTCCTTGTCATATTTATTTCTACCTGAATTATCTGTTTTCTTGTTTACTAGTCACCTTACACCATGCCCCATTGAGCACCAGAATTTTGTTCTCCTTTCAGTTTTCGGATCTTCAAAGAGTTCCATCAAGTCAGTGGAAATTTAATAAATATTTGCAGCTGGAAAGGGAGAGAGAGAAAGAAAGAAATCCCTAAACTTCACTTTATTATCTAAAATTCCATACTGTATCACAGATTTGCAATATTGTCATTAAGTGCTTTACACTGAACAGTAAAGGGGTTACAATGAGAAATCTTATGATCTCCTATATTTGTAACCCACTTCACACATTTAAAACATTTCTAAGATGAGTCTCGTTTGGTAATATCCAGTCACCAGAGAAATTCTACAGAGCATTTTGGAAGTGAAAAGGCACAGGACATATCCCTTTTCTGACCTCCTTAAAAGAACCCAATGCTATCAAATCAATTCAGACTCATAAGGACTTTACAGGACAGAGCAGAGTTGCCTCATAATGTTCCAAGGCTTGCCACATCATTCTCCTGTTGAGTGGCTGGTGGGTTCAAACCACCAACTAAGAGTGTAGGTAGGCAAGTGTATTGACCACTATGCCACCAGGGCCCTTTCTGAAATCTTTGTTGTTGTTATTATGTGCCAGTAAGTCAGAAATCACTTATAGTTGACCCTCCAACAGATGTTCAGAGGCTGTAAATTAGATAGGAGATTATCCATCTTTCTTCCACAGAGTGGATGGTGGATTCGAACAGTTTGCCTTTGAATTGGCAGCACAACTCCTTACCACCAGGCCACCATATCTCCTAGGACAATCCTTACTGTTTTAAAAATGAAGAAATGCCCAATTTGGGTTATTCACAGAGACAGGAGCTCAATTATACACAGAGAAAGGAGCAGAGAGGTAGCTGCAGCCTGTGAATAGATCAAAGTTTGACTTTCTTAATACCCCCATCACTCTGCCCAAATCTCTTCCAAATAAACTATAAGAGGGTAAAGACAACTACCCTCTTTGTAAATATACCATTAGAAGAAGCCTGCTAGTGTTGCCATGGCCACCTAAAAAAGAGTCTACATTTTTAAATATTTGTATTAAATAATATTTTTAGTAGAAGGAAATGCAATACAGAGAGAATTAGAGAATTTACAAGCAAACCCATACTAAATATAGCACACTGTAACTGCGGTGTACTGTGAGTAATGTGCACTGTGACTGTGGTGCACTGTGACTATAGAGCACTGTGACTGTGGTGCGCTGTGGCTGTGGTGCACTGTGACTGTGGTGGGCTGTGACTATAGGGCACTGTGACTACAGTGTGCTGTGGCTGTGGTGTACTGTGACTATGGGACACTGTCCTGTGGTGTGCTGTGACTACTATTCACTATGACTATAGGGCACTGTGACTGTGGTGCACTGTGACTGTAGAGCACTGTGACTGTGGTGTGCTGTGACTGTGGTGCACTGTGACTGTAGAGCACTGTGACTGTGGTGCACTGTGACTGTGGTGCACTGTGACTGTAGAGCACTGTGACTGTGGTGCACTGTGACTGTGGTGCGCTGTGACTGTGGTGCACTGTGACTATAGGGCACTGTGACTGTGGTGCACTGTGACTGTGGTGCACTGTGACTGTGGTGCGCTGTGACTGTGGTGCGCTGTGACTGTGGTGCGCTGTGACTGTGGTGCGCTGTGACTGTGGTGTGCTGTGACTACTATTCACTATGACTATTGGGCACTGTGACTGTGGTGCACTGTGACTGTGGGACACTGTGACTATGGTGCACTGTGACTGTGGTGCGCTGTGACTGTGGCGCACTGTGACTGTGGTGTGCTGTGACTACTATTCACTATGACTATAGGGCACTGTGACGGTGGTGCACTGTGACTGTGGGACACTGTGACTGTGGTGCACTGTGACTGTGGTGCGCTGTGACTGTGGTGCACTGTGACTATGGTGCGCTGTGACTGTGGTGTGCTGTGACTACTATTCACTATGACTATAGGGCACTGTGACTGTGGTGCACTGTGACTATAGAGCACTGTGACTGTGGTATGCTGTGACTGTGGTGTGCTGTGAATGTGGTGCGCTGTGTACGCTGTGACTGTGATGCACTGTGTGCGCTGTGACTGTGGTGCGCTGTGACTGTTATGGTGCACCGCGACTGTGGTGCACCATGACTGTGGTGTGCTGTGACTATTATTCACTGTGACTATAGGGCACTGTGACGGTGGTGCACTGTGACTGTGGGACACTGTGCCTGTGGTGTGCTGTCCCTGTGGTACACTGTGGCTGTGGTGCACTGTAACTGTGGTGCGCTGTGACTGTGGTGCGCTGTGGCTGTGGTGCACTGTGACTGTGGTGCACTGTAACTGTGGTGCACTGTAACTGTGGTGTGCTGCGGTTGTGGTGCGCTGTGACTATTATTCACTGTGACTATAGGGCACTGTGACTGTGGGACACTGTGCATGTGATGTGCTGTGCCTGTGGTGCACTGTGGCTGTGGTGCGCTGTGGCTGTGGTGCACTGTGACTGTGGTACACTGTAACTGTGGTGCACTGCGGCTGTGGTGCGCTGTGACTATTATTCACTGTGACTATAGGGCACTGTGGTTGTGGGACACTGTGCCTGTGGTGCACTGTGGCTGTGGTGCGCTGTGGCTGTGGTGCGCTGTGGCTGTGGTGCACTGTGACTGTGGTGCACTGTAACTGTGGTGCGCTGCGGCTGTGGTGCACTGTAACTATGGTGTGCTGTAACTGTGATGTGCTGTGCCTGTGGTGTGCTGTACACAGTGTGGTTTAACAGTGCACACCAGCTTAAAGTAATACAACTAATTTCTTTCTAGTTTGATAGTGCATCTAAGCGGCATTATAAAAAGTTCCATTTGTAAATTACATCAAGTATCTCCATCTGGGACTCCTCACAAACACAAAACTACATCAGAGGACCCTTTCGACCACGTGATGTTAGGCAATGAGAGAGATTTTCTAGTTGGGGGACAAGACCTCAGAAGGGCTGTTGCCCACTGGAGATCAACGCAGGATATAGCCGAGCTGGGACATGTACTCACATGAATAAGTTCTTCTTCTGTACTGGGCTGCAATGTCACATGTCCATCTTTTTGCAAATCATTCTATGTGAAATTTCTTCCTTCAGGATTTGTGTCCCTTCCCACTCCCCTGCCTGCCCCCCCCCCGCCCAGTCCATGAATTTCTATTCACGCTTCTTTACTATAAAAACGCCTTTCCCAGCCAAGTGGCCTAACATGCCACCTGGCAGTTTAGGCCTCACGTTAGGAAATGCAACCTAATTTAAGGGGGTGCTAGAAAGCCAGCTTAGGATGCATCCAGAATTTTCATATAGAATTTCTGACCAGAGGGTATTTGCTTGTTCCTAAGCTTCTCCTTCTGTTGCTATGAGACTACTTTTTTCAATTACTATAGCAATAACTGAAGAGGTGAAGGTCATGGTTGTGATCCATGTGTGGTCAGCTCCCTTTATTCAAGTGTTAAGATGTTATTACTGTGATTGGCTCCATGCCATAGACATTTCAAATTATGCAGTCAAACTGGGTGGATGGGTCAGTGCACATCCCTGATCAGGGCACCAAGCATCAAGCAGTGAATTCAGGTCAACTCTTTATTTTTCAGCCAAAGGTCACTGTGAAATTCTAGAGTGGATGTGAGTACAGCCCCAGTCTTCACTTACATCCGATATTGAGTCCTTACTATACTTCTCTGGGGACACTGGTGTATTCTCCCTTTCCATACAAGAGACCTAGGTCAAATCCATTGCCAGGCAGTCTCAGGCATGGCCACCACTGATAAGCCAGTGCATGTGTGTATGCACTGCTACAGTGCTCAACAGAATGTTTAGGCTGAAACAGACTAGCAAGAAAGTCATGGCTAGTCGACTTCTACAAATCAGCTACTTAGATCAAACCTTTTGGATCAAAGAGTCTGATCTTCAATCAACCCTGGGAATGGCACAGAGCCAGGTGGCACTGTGGTGCCCTGTATACAGGGTTGCTGAAGTCAGGGCTAACTCAGCAGCAGCGAACAGTAACCGGGTTTCTGGCATTACGCTCAGGGGACACAGAGACAGCAGAAGCAAAGATGGCATCAACTGTGAAGCTCATATACTAGAAACTCCAGTACAACTAGGCAGCTCCGGTGACCTGGTCCGAAGGAAATTGAGCTGCTAACAAAAAGGTTGGATGACCTCTGTGCGGTTTGAATCCACTAGGGGTTCCACTGGAGAAAGAGGAGTAATCGCTGACAGTTCATTGATTACTATAGTAATGAACTCCAACTCGTTGTTGCTGCACCGGTCCTGACTCATAGCTGACCCTCCAGTGTGGGTTTCTGAGTCTGTAAATGGTCTTTCTCCTGTGGAACCACTGGTGAATTCCAACTGACAGAGAACTGTTGTAGCTTTTGGGTTACAGTGTAGGTCCCTACAGAATACACTGTCAGAAATCCTTTTGCTACTGCAGTCAGTCTATCATTTATTAAGTACTTCTTCTATAGAAAGCAGTGTAAGAGCTGCAAAGATAAAGTACTGTTCCTACCCTTAGAGTCCATACAGTGTATAAAAGAAGACGTACTAGGTAGATCCTGAAAAATTATATGGGACATTCATATATGTGTATTAAATAGCAAAATAATTGACTTACATTTAGATGAAATTGGGTATATTAAGAGTGGTGTGACCACAGGCATGAATGTTCACTAATGTTAAACAAAATACCTCGCTGCTGTCAAGTCTATCCTGACTCATAGAGACTCATCAGGTTTCTGACACTGTAAATCTTCACAGGACTGTACAGTCTATCTTTCTCCTATGAAGCATCTGATTTGAACTCCTGATCTTCCTGTTATCAGTCTAATATGTCACTGTGTCACCAGGACTCCCTAAAAAAAAAATTAGCTGCTATTATAGTTAAGCACAATGTCTTCACAGTCTCTTTAAAAGTCACTAAGTACCACATCTCATCCTTTTTACATATGAAACAGAAAGGCATACTCTTACAATGGATATTCTTGCCAGCTTGTCCTTTGTTGGGTTTCTGTATAGAAAGATGCAGTTCCTCTCCAAAGCATCGGTGTATGTCAGATGCCTCTGAAGCACCTTGCATTTATTTGTACGTGAACACATATGGAGTATCGTGTACTTCTAAGGCAAGTTGAATAGAAGTATGCTTTGTAACAGATTTCATTTTTAAAGGCTGAGTATCAGCTGGAAACTAACTAGGCGAATCTAGGTCACAAGTAATTGGGTCACTGTAATGTTTTCCCTCAAAAGAGTTTTAAACTTTTCCAAAATAAAGTTGTTGTTAGAAAAAAAATATAATCCAACCACTGGACACACGATTAATAGAACAGAGACTGGCAGTCTCATTCGTCCAAGATTTGCACACGCATGTAGGTGTGGTGATCTTAAACTTGAAATTCAGATAACTGGATTTGAACTCAAATCTCTGAAATCTACTCACTAGGCATTCTCAGGAGGTATCTAAGAGCCATGATTTTTAAAACTATAAAACAAGGGTAATCAAGCCTGGAGGGAGGCCTTGGGTGGTAGAAACCTTTAATGCCACCAGCCCTTCAACTTGGAAGGGCTTTGGAATAAAGGCCTAGTTGGCACTTTAAAAAAACCAGTCACTGAAAATCCTTTGGAGGACAGTTATACTCGGACCACTGTGACGAATCCAATCAACAGTAACTATTTTTATTGTTTTCAAAATCCAAGATTTTTTAAAGAATTGTTTGGAAAGATTGAATTATATAAAGTAGATAAAGCACTTAAGGCAGTAGTGACTGGGTTATAGTAAGAACATGAACGCTATGAGGATGCCAATGAGGAGGTCCGTGGTGATGGTGATGATCATCTAAGGAGGGATAAACATGACATGGAGAAGCTCACTGGTTCACCTTCTCACTTCTTGACTCCTACCATCGTGGGATGTTTTCCTAAAGGTTAGTTCTGTTCATGTGTGCTGCTGCCAGATGCCACTGAGTCAGTTTCACCCCATAGAGACTCTACATACAAATAACAAAGCATTATCCACATTGTCCTTCCTCACAATTGTTCCTATGTTTGACCCTATTGTTGTAGACACTGTGTCAATCCATTCTGTTGACAGTGTTTGTTTGTTTGTTTTTGCTGACTCTCTACTTGGCCAAGCATGCTGTCTTTCTCCAGGGCTAAGTATGTGAGATAAAGTCTTGTTATCCCTTCTAGGGAATACTGTGACTATATTTCTTCCAAAATAGTGAGCTCTGATGGCTTAGTGGTAAGGAATTATGATGACAACCCAAGGGGAGTCAGTTCAAATTCACCAGCTGCTCTGTGCAAGAAAGATTGACACTCATCTCCTGTGCAGTTTAACTGTCTCCAAAAACCCTCTGGATGGTCTGCTTGGAGTCAGTTTTGACTTGATGGTACTCAACAATGACTTCTTCCAGAGTAGACAGGTTTCTTCTTCTTCAAGTCCACAGTATATTCAATATTCTTTGCCAACATCATAATTCAAAGGTAAGCTTTCTTCTTTGGTCCTCTTTAGTCATTGCCCAGCTGAAGATACCAAGGCCTAGGCCAGGTGCACGTTAGTCATCAAAGTCTTGGACGTCTTTGCCTTTTTAACACTTTAGAGAGTTCTCTTGCAGTAGATTTACTCAGTGCAATGGGCCATTTGATTTCTTGACTGCCAGTCCCTTGGATGCTGACTGTGAGTTCAAGTAAAAGGAAATCCTGGACAACATCCATCTCTGTTTATCATAATGCTACTTACTGGTCCAGGTGTGGGGATTTTTTTCAGCTAAGGTGTCTGACCTTCATCAATAAGTGCTTCAAAGTCTTCTTTGTTTTCAGCAAGCAAAGTTGTGTCACCTGCATATTGCTGTGTTCTTTTCCATACAGTCTAGTTTCTTAGATTATTTGCTCAGCCTACAGGTCGAATAGGTATAGAGAAAGGACACAATTCGGATGCACACCTTCCCTGATTTTAAACCATGCTGGATCTCTGGTTGCATGGCTTTCTAAATCAAAGCAACACACAACACTGCCATCATATGGCAAACTGACACACAAATGACAGAACACATACACTGTTGTTGTTGTTGTGTACTATGAAGTTGGAATGGACCTATAACTGACCCTCCGGTGAGTTTTCAGAGGCACTATCTCACCAGAGGCCTCTGCCCATCTTTCTCCCATGAAGCAGTTGATGGTGGATTCCAATCTTTGTGTTGGCAGTGCGGTTCCTAACACTAAGCCACCAGAGCTCCTTGAATGTGTATATATACAGTATGTCCTTGTTGTGGAGTAGCACCAGTCAGAACCCACTCATAACCGACCCTCTAGCAAGTTTTCAGAGGCAGGAAATCACACAGGGGACAACTGACTGCCCACCAATCTCTCATGGAGCAGCTGGTGGATTCGAACCACACACACCTTCAGGCTGGTAGCACAGGTCCTTACCACTAAGCCACCAGAACTCCTTGAATGCAATATGTGATATATAGTATATAAAACTTAGAAAAAGGAATAGACAGCTGGCATCATCAGACAAAAGTTTTCAAACGGCATTTCAACTGCTAATGACAGTCATTCCCTCAATTAATCCCAGGCCAGGCCTCCCTGTGGACAGGGGATTGTGGTTGTAAGATGGTGGTTTTCTTTCACACCACTGACAGGCCCATCTGGGGATCCTACATGGACAGCATCTTGGTCCAGTGACTGGCATCACCTTTTCGCTAACTACACTTCCTGATCTGACCCTTTCTGACATAAAGAAAGTGAAATCTCACACTGGTCCCTGGGTTATGTTCTTTGGCTCCATCACAATATTTAGTGCAAGACACATTTTTACTATATGGTTCTTTTGTTTGTTTGTTTGTTTTAAGTGAATTTCCCGTTAGAATATTTTTTTTCTTCTTCTTGCTTCAATGGCTCCTAGGGTGAAGGCTTGGGAAGGAGGAACATGCCTTCCTGGGGCTTAAGAATGGCCATGTCATTTCATGTGACATTCAAAGGAAGAAAGCAAGGCAAGTTCAAAATCTAGTAGTAGAGAAACAGTGAAATTACAAGATCACTTTGCAACCACTTCATATTCTTTACATTGTGAAAAATAGCCATGATTCTGGAGAGAGGAATAGTTATCTGCAAGACACTCACTATTTTCTCTGAGCCTCATTATCTAAGACGTTTCAACACCCTAAGCTGTAGGATTTCAGCATAATGGGGGAAGAGAAAACTGTGAATAGCCGCAGCTCAAAATATGTGGAGAATAATCAAGCCAACATGTTAGCATTTGACATTTCTGTCCAAGAACGGGGCTCCTGTCTTGGCAACACGGTACAATTAACCTGTAGCTCTTCCAGTTTTAGTGAAATGTGTCTTAAAATCCAAATACAGACAAAGGGCTTCTGAAATATCCCAATAAATTTAAATAGAGTCAAGACTCTATTTTCACATAGGAATCTTACCATTTGACATTTAGGAGTTAGGACACCAAGTCCAAGCCAAATGAAGTCAATCTAATATTCTTATTGAACACTTTATTCTTCAAACTTGAAATCAAATTCTTATTAGATGCTTTTATTCTTCTATTCTTAGCCATTTTGTGTTTTGATGGTAGTCACACTTTGTAAAAGGCTGGAAGTTGTAGGTTGCAATGCACATGGTGGTAGAGTGTGTGATGAGCTAACCAAAAGGTCATCAGTGCTAATCCATCAGCCATTCGAAGAGAAAATGTGGGCAGTCTCCTACCACAGACATTTACAGCCTCAGAAAAGCGGAGGATTCGTATGAGTCGTAATTGAATGATGCAGTGGGCTTGGGAAATAGAATCAGTTTTTCTCTGCTTTATGCTACCTTCCCCAAATAATTTTGGTGAGAAGACTAATAACACTTTTTAAGGTTAAAATAAGGAACCTCAGACTTTCCCATTTATTAACTTACATATAACCATATAGAGAACTCTGGTGGGTTTGTGATAAGGAACTGTGCTGCCAGCACAAAGGCTTATGGTTCAAATCCATCAGCTGCTCTTTGGGAAAAAGGTGGGCAAATTCCTCCTGTGTGATTTACTACCTCTGTAAACCGACTGGAGGATCTGTTATTTGTTGGTCTGACTCAGCAGTACACAGCAAGAACAACAGTAGTGCTGAGGCCAGGCATTCAGCTGTTAACCTAAAAGTCAGAGGTTCAAACCCACTATGTGCTTAATGAGAGAAGAAAGAAGCCGTTTGAATCTACAGAGAGTCACAGCCTCAGGACCCTACGGGGCAGCTCACTCAGTCCTACAAGGTCACTACGAGTTGGAATCAACTCAAGAGCTGTGTGTTTCTTTGCATTGTGTAAAAGAACTACATGAACCTAGTCCTTCATAGGCTCAGTTCTCTAAAGTGAGAAAACAGTTGGCACTATAGGAAAGGAGTATCCAGAGTCCCAAAAATATTATTTAAAAGAAAATCATTATTTCATTTGGCACCCCCTAGTGTGAAGAATGGGGAAAACAATTCCCAACCAAAATGATTTTTTTTAAAAAATTGATTAACTATTCCTTTCTTCATTCATTCCACAAATATGTACTGACTCCCTGTTAAGTAGAAGACACTGCGGAGAAGGGGTGGGGAAAGGGCAAGAGAGAATAAGAATAAAGCAGACCTGTCCCTGCCTTCAAGAAACTTAGAGTATGAGGGAATAAACAAAACCATCATAAATACAGAATTCTAAATTATGACTTGGGGGCTGATGGAGAAACTAGGCTCTAATGATAGAGAGTGATAGGAGGCCCTCCATAAATCGATATTTGAAATACTATGGTACAGCTCCAGCGGCACAGCAGTACACAAACCTCCACAACCAAGTGACCAATGGTAAATCTGCACGAGCAGCTAAGGCAGCCAGATTTCAGAGGTGCTCCCAGCCTGAGAGAGACTCCAAAGAATGGCTTGGTCATCTACTTCTGAGCCAGTGAAACCCTATGTGTCCCAACAGAAAGCTTCTGATGGGTGCTCGAAGGTGAACCTCTTGGACTGGAACTCATTCAAAAGACAAAGTGGTCACGGCCTTGCGCCACCAACAGCAGTGAAGGCAGTATGGACCAGGCAGCATCTCTCCTGTATCCATGGTCATCACAGAAACAACCAACTCTACGACAGTTAACATGAATGAACAGTGAGCTCTCAAGTGGATTGATCAGTCACACATTTTTCATGTGGAGAAAGCTCTGAGGGGAGCAAGACCCTGGGGAGACACCAGCAAGGAGGCTGTTGTAGGAGCTGAGTAGATGATGATAGTTTGAGCTGGAGCAGAAGTTCCCAACTAGATGAGATTATATCTCCTGCCATCCCTCACCTCCAGGTGACATTTGACCATGTCTAGAGACACTTTCAGTTGTCCCACATGGGTGGGTCTAATTAGCATCCAGTGGGTAAAGATTAGGCATGATATTAAATATCCTTCATAACAAAAACTTACCTGGCCCCAAAGATCTGTACCATAGAGGTTGAAATCCTTGGGGTAGAATAATGATAATGGCAAATAGAAAGATCGTTTTCAAATAATGTAATGAACAAAACTTAGCAATAGGTGAAAATAGAATGCAAAGAGAAGGACATCATCAGAAATACCTCCCCAGACTGCAGGCTTGAAAATATGTCACTGCTGTTGTTAGATGTCTTCAAGTTGAGTATTCAATTCGAACGAACGTATATCGCCTGATGAACAACAGATCTGAGCCCTGTCCCATCCTGTGCTGTCCTCATCATCTGACACACTTGAGCCCACTGCTGTGTAGTCACTCTGTCAGCCCACCTTTGAGTTGTTGTGAATAAATGGAGGCTACTGATTATGAAAATGGAGAGGCCAGTGGGAGGAACTGGATTTCAACAGAGAAGAAATAAAAAACTGAACTTTGGATATGTCAAATTTGAGATGCTTGTGAGACAACCAAATAGAGATGTCAAATAAATTTAAAAGAGCAACTCTCTGTATCTGGATCTCAATCATAATTATCATCGTAACTAAATATATTGAACAGTCTTGGTGTTTTGTGCACTGTTCTAAGGATTTTTTTTCTGTATTATTTTCTTGACTAGACTGACAATTAAGATGAGCATTAACTGTTTGATTCCTCTTCGTGTATAGTTAAGTTTAGTAAACAATTTCATTCCAGTCTTGAAAAAGTCTTTCTTCAACATAGGTACACATTGCTGAAAGCTAACATTATATACTGTTCCAACTCTATCTAAAGCAAACATGCCATTATGCCATCAAAATCCACAAAACCAAAGGGCAATTTATAATTATCATTTTCCGAAAAGCTTTCACTATCTTTTTTTTAAAAAAATACATACCCTGAAATCCTCTTCTTTATTGTCTCTGCTTTGGATAAAATCACATTTTGCCCCACAGAGGAAAACAGTTAGGAAATATAAACACAAGAGCTCTAGTAACAATTAAACCTTCCAAGACAGCCTCCTGCCATCTAATATTCTTTCAAAGCCATCTGGCCCTCCATTTTCCTGGCCAAACGATACAGTGTCTTTCAAAACACATTTCCAGCATTAGCAGATGCAGCTAACTATAGTTGGGAAGGCTGAAGGGTTGGAAACACCCAGTTTTAAGTTATATGATATGTAAGTCAGTCTGTGATATTCATGATGGATGTCTGGGCGCAGCCTTGCTTATTTAGTCTGAGAGAAAGAATCTTAAATAACAGAGACTATGAAAGCTCATATTGTTAGTGAGTCCTTTAACGGAGGTTGGAGGGTTCAGCTAGACCTCAGTAAAAATGGGACTCCAGTAAGGAATTTGCAAACAAGGCCAATTCCTGGTAGGGTATATTTGTAACTTGGCCCAGGCCAAAAGTTTCAGGTCAACTCACAGTAAAGTGGAAAATAAAGTTCTTTATTCTGTTGAGACAGAACCACTCGACTCAGAAGCAAGAGATACAAATGATTCGTGATCCTGACACTTTTTGGTGAAGTTTTGTGGAGATTTATCTTCTTTTCAGTTTCTTGTATCTCCACTTGATGGAGAATATGGCAGATTTACATCAGGTGGGGAAACAGTGCTAATAAGCCTGAGTGTGTCCTATAATTGCTGAAAGGCCTCATCCACTTGGAGGGATGAGAAAGGAGATTTCAACTTGCACACTGCAATACATTGTGTGTTCTAGGCTGGCCAGTACCTTCAAGCAGTGTGGGGGGGGGTGCAGGGGTGGGGGAATCCCAGCATTTCTAACTTCTGCAGTTGACCAACCATATTCAAAACTTTCCTTAGACCCACAGCCGTTCCTGGCCCTCATTACACAACTCCTTTGGCTGTTCTACAACTGGCTTAGGGATCTCGCCCCCCTCCCCTTCTTTCGGGTAAGAGGAAGGTCAGGAAACTTAGTAGTAAGATAAAAAAGCAGAGCAGAGTGCTGGGCCTGGTGCGATTTCATAAGACCCAGACATTCTCCCAAAATGTCTCGTGTAAACTTGTAAAGATATCCTGGTCAGAGAATAGACATGCTTATGTATCTCAATATTTATGTCAAACATACCATTTAAATAAAGCCTAAGAGAAGCTTTTCAAACCTCTGGTGGCATTCTACCTGATGTGTTGAGCTGCTAACCCAGAAGTCAGTGGTTCGAATCTACCATTCACTCCACAGAAGAAAGAGAGGTGTCCTAAGATTTACAACCTAAGAAACCCAGTAAAAAATTAATGTGAGTGAGAAATGAATTAACAACAGTGGATCTGAGGCTTGATAAGATATCTATAGATTTTTTTCTCTATTTTTTTGTTTATCCATTTTATTTTATTTAGTAAAGTTTATTTACAAAATTACAATACAAAATTAAACAAATTCTATTTCCCTCAGCCCCCCCCACCCCATCAAATTGTACAATGACCTTATCCCCCTGGACATCTACATCCCTCTGCTTCCAGCCTCTCCCACCCCTCCTGGATCCTTATACTCATTCTACAGTATGGTCTTATACAATATTTATCCTTGTGGGACAGTTAGTTCACTCAGCATAATGCTCTCCAGTCCCTCCCAAGTTTAGGTAATAATTTACAAAGTTATTGCTCCTGCGTGCTGCATAATATTCCATTGTGTGAATGTGCCTCTGTTCTCATATTCTCAGGGTATATCCCAAGTAGTAGAATAGCTGGGTCATATGGCATTTTTATGTTCAGCTTTTTGAGGAAGTGCCAAACTGCCTTCCAGAATGGTTGCACCATTTTACAATCCCACCAACAATGTATAAGAGTTCCTTTCTCACCAGGGTATATCCCAAGTAGTAGAATAGCTGGGTCATATGGCATTTTTATCTTCAGCTTTTTGAGGAAGTGCCAAACTGCCTTCCAGAATGGTTGCACCATTTTACAATCCCACCAACAATGTATAAGAGTTCCTTTCTCACCACATCCTCTCCAACATTCATTACTTGCTGCCCTGTAAAACGTTGCCACTCTTACTGGAGTGAGATGGTTCCTTATTGTGGTTTTTATTTGCATCTCTCTTATTGTAAGTGATTTGGAGCATTTCTTCCTCATGTGTCTGTTTGCCATTCGAATATCTTCCTCTGTGAAAATTCTTTCCATGTCTTTTGCCCATTTTGTAATTGGGTTTCAGTCTATTTGTTGTGGAGGCATGGTCATGTATATTTGAAGTTGCAACATATGCTTTACTTAACTATCTATCTTTCTTGAAGAGAATATCTGTTGGGAAAGGTGAGTGTTCACAATATCCACAACTGCAAAAGTATATAATTAGCTCACTGAAGAAGCACTGGTGGCATAGAGCCACACAGTGCTGCAATGATAAACAAAAGGTTGGGAGTTCAAATCCACCAGTCATTCAAAGGGAGAAAGTTGTTCAATTTCCTCCAGTTAATAGTTACGTCCTTAGAAATGTCTTAGATACATCTTAGTTACATCTTAGAGGAGAACTGCCATGAGCTGGACTTTGCTCCAAGGCACTGGGTTGGGTTTGGTTTTGTTTTCATTTTGCTTTTGTTAACTACTTTATTTACAAGATTAAAATACATTGTTTTCACACCAGATCCTGCCCGTTTCCTTCACATATACTCCCATCAAATTGTATGGCCCCATGATTAATCCCTTCTCCCCTACCCTGCACATCCTCACCCATCGGCTTCCACCCTTCCCTCACACCTTGAATCCTCACACTCAATCTATAGTAATTGTTTTATACATTATTTGTCCTTGTGGGACTGAGTTCACTCAGAATAATGCTCTTCAATCCTTCTTAAGTTGTTGAGGTTGATTGCTATTGAGTTGAGCACAACTCATAGCGACCCTATGAACAAAAGGCCTGAAGTCTTTCTATAACTATCATCATTTATCAAAGTTCATCGAGTTTCCAGAGGCATGTTGTTTTAGGAAGTGAATGCCACTCCTGTTTCCAAATTTGTCTTAAACTAAGAGTGCCACCAAACACTGTCCACCATAGGTAACCACTATGTCACTTGACACCCCAATGGCACAAAGTTCAACATCACAGAAACCCCAGGTTACCTCAGTACTGGATATTGACAGAGGAGTGCTGTACCACTTAGAAGAATGTTATACTGGTTTACATACAAAGTTCATAAAGTTCATATATATTGTTTTGCTTTTCAAATATAATCAATAAGCTCTTAAAAACAACAAACAAGTCTATCATTGAAGGATATAAACACTAAAAGAGACCATGATATATTTTAATGGGTGCGCCCCTCTTCTCCTGCCTCCTCTCAGACTTTCACCTTGTTTGAATTCTTGGTTTTGGGTCCCTGTTAGTTGCAGTAGAGTATCAGTAACTTCCCCTGGAACATCTGTATCCTGTTTCATAATTGGAAACATATCTGCTTTATGCATACAGAATTGGAACTAACTCTGACCGAGCTCCTGCTCTGGCCCAGGCACTCTGCCAGGTGTTTTCACCTGGTAGTTAGTTCACTGAGTTCCTAATGTGTAATGAGATCATGTATTGTCACACTGGTAGTGGATCATTTTCTGTAATCATAAAACTGATGCATGCTTATTATAGACATGTGGGGAGGAATCATACTACCAATGGTATGGGGTGTGGTTCTAATCCACCAGCAGCTCCACAGGAGAAAGATGGACGATCAACTCCCATGAGATTTACTGCCCCTGAAAAGCCACAGGAGTCAGCTATGGATCAGTTCTGACTCAAAGATACACAACAGGATCTGAAGGACACTTGGCCAAGGGTGGCCCACATCAGGTCCATGTGGCTGACAGGACTAACAGGCCCCAGCTCCCAGCTGGAAACAAAGGAGGACGCTTCAGTGATTTAGATCCTCCCAAAAGAGCTGTGGGTAAGCGTTAACATTACTGGTAAGTATATTCGTTTTCTCCTGGACACAAGAGCCTACTATTTGGTCCTAAAAACCTTCTGAGGTCCCAACTCTTCTCACTATTTCTTAGTTGTTGGAATTGATGGAAAACCTCATAAGCA
>NW_006399882.1:5162323-5170665 GCF_000299155.1 Elephantulus edwardii | reverse complement strand
AAAAAAGAGGCATTTCCTATAGCTCTCTAGAAGAGCAATTGAAGGTTAAAAGTCAGCTAGCACTCCCTGCTCCCCAGTTTCAGCACATCTCAGATTTTATTTAAAAAGAAAATCCTCTGACTAAGGTTTGACTATCTGGTTTGTCAGTACCTTTATTTCAGAGGCCTGTGAACCGGCTGGACTGAGTAGCATCTGAGTCCTTCTGCCTTGGGATCTTAAAAAGTGTTCTCTCTGTGGCAATGGGACAATTAAAACAGACTTTCAAGGTGGGGGGGAAGAGGAATGAACTCGGGGCGGAGGGTAGAGAAAATAGTGCAACAATGAAATGAATGGAAACCCAAAATCTCTGTAAATGTTCATTTAAATTAATAAAATTTAATAGAAAAAAAGGTACACAACAACAAAAAACAATAATTAGAGACATGTAGGCAAAATACAAAAATAAGATAGAGTCAGTACTAATTTAATTCTTCAAAAGAAATCTCTATGCAGTGTATTTTCTTAAAATAATTCTTCTATAGTTAATTTGAAAAATACTTATAATTCTACTTTGTATCTTATATGATTCACACGCATTTAATTTTGAATAATTACAGTAATAACATATATGCAATGATTTAAAACTATTGTTTTTCACTTAACACTAAAATTGGTTTTAACATGATGCTGCTTTTAAATAGCTGCATTATATTCCATCTGCAGGAGAAAAATGGAAATCTCCTCTCCATGATTTACAGCCTCAGAAATCCAACGGCTCTGAGTAGATTCCAATTCCATGGCAGAAAGTTTGAGTTTAAGTTTTAGAGAACACATCACTTCTCTCCTAATAATTCTGCCACTGAGCCTATAGATTTTAAACAATATACACAATTAGGTAGAAAAGTAATTTATGCTGTCTTTCTATGTTTAAGAGAAAATAAGAAGAAATTCATGTGAGGTCAGAGAAGGAAATCAATACCTTTAAAAGATATTCATATACCTTCATGCTAAAATAATCCTACAGGATATGCATATATCAGAATGTTCTTAAGCGTAATGAAATGCCTTCAAATTACCAAATGTCACTGAAATATGTTTTCTGGTACTGTAACTGTACTTGCACCTAAATGATCTGAGTTCTGTTCTTTAAAGAAATCTAAGAAGATAAGAAAAGTGAGCTGTGCTCCTCTTATTGAACAAGGAGAGGTCTTCCCATCCTGACAACATCTGATGCTCAAAAAGCCATTTGACTTCATTCAATTAGCAATTACAAGAATCTCTTTCCTTTCTTGCCAGGACTTCTGGTTAGCAAAGAATCATCTTGTTGCTGTTGTTGTTAGGTGCCATCAAGTTGAATATGACTCAAAGCAACCTTAGGAACAAAAGATCTGAACCTTGTTCTATCCTGCACCATCCTCACACTTCCTGACACACAAGAGCCCATTGCAGCAGTCACTGTGTCAATCCACCTGGTTGAGGGTTTTCCTCTCCTTCACCAACCCTCCACTACTCCTAGTATCATGTCCTTCTCCAAGGAATGCCTCTCCTAGAAACATGCCCAAAGGATGTAAGGTAAAGCCTCATAATTCTTCCCTCCAAAGAGCAATCCAGCTGCACTTTTTCCAAGACATATCTGAGTAAAATGAGTATATAATTAGGCATTATATTGTATGACAACAGCCCAGAATAAGAGATATAACATGTAAAGATGACTTGGGAGGGTGTAAGGGAGGTAGAAAATTGGGCAACAATTAATGAATATTAAAAAATAAAAAGTGAACTGGGGTAGGGGGAAAAGAAGGTGAGAGGATAAAATGTGCAATAATGAATAAATGAAAATCTAACTTCTTGGTAAATGTTCATTAAAATCACAATTAAAATAAAATTTTATTTAACATTTTTTTTTTAAAAAGACATATCTGTTCTTTTGGCAGTCCATGGGATGTTCAGTGCTCTTTCCCAACACCACAGCTCAAAGACATCAATTCTTCTGTCATTCTTATTCATTGTCCAGCTCTCAGATGCATGGCAAGCAATTGGAAAGACTATGACCTGAATCAGACACAATTTAGCCCTCAATTTGACATCATTACTCCTCGATAATTTGGAGAAGTCCCCAATTGCAGATTGTCCCAATGAAATACATCTCCTTATTTCCTAACTGCTGGTACTAAGTGTGTTGATTGTGAATCCAAGCAAGATGGAGCTGTTGGCAATTTCAGTTTCCTCTCCATCCCTCATGATGTTGTGTTTCAGTCCAGTGGTAAGAATCTTCCTCTTTTTGAAATCAAAATGCAATGTGTACAGAAGGCTGCATTCCTTGACCTTCTGCAACAAGTGTTTGAAGTCCTTCTCTCTTTCAATAAGCAAGGTTGTGTCATCTGCATAACACAGATTATTGTTACGTTTCCCTCCAATCCCGATGCCACACTCCTTTTCATAGAGTCCAGCTTCTCAAATAATTTGCTAAACATACAGATTAAATTGGAATAGAGAGAGACTACAACCCTGAAGCACTCCCTTCTTAATTTTAAACCATGCAATGTTCCCTTGCTCTGTTCACACAACAGCCAGGAACAGGTTCCGCATGAGCACAGTTAAGTGCTCTGGGACTCCCATTCTTGTCAATATCAGCCACAACTTGTTATGAGCCACACAGTCAAAGCTCAAAATGACACTCTTCTTGTATTCTCTACTTTCAGCCCGGATCCATCTGACATCAGCAATGATATCCCTGATGCCAGGGTGTCTTGTAAATCCTGCTTGAATTTCTATCAGTTCACTATCTATGTACAGTTCTAGCTGTTTTTGAACGATCTTCAGCAGTATTTTGTTTGCAAGTGATATTAATAATATTTTTTCAATAGTCTCCACATTCTGTTGGATCACCTTTCTTGAGAATGGAAACAAATATGGACCTCTTCCAATCCATTCGGCAGAAAGCTGTCCTCCAAATTTCCTGGCATAGGCTGTTTGGCCACATTTTATTTTGTTAACAATCAAGTGTAGGCTGATGAGTCATTTTTATTTAGTTAACTAAATAACTAAGTCAGCTGTGGGTTGGCAGCCTCTTGTTTAAATCAATCAGGATCTGGAGGGCATGGGTCTTTGTATTTAAAGGTTGGCTGGATCCTGCCTAAGAATGTGGAGCCTCCTGTGTGATTCAGCTGGATTCTAGAAGGTAGGTTGTTTTGATTTCATTGGAAGTCAAGTGTAAACTGGTAGCTTTTATTTCAGTAACAATCAAAAGTAATCTGATTGGTGATTTTGATTTAGTTAACGATCAACTGTAGACTGGAAGCCTCTTGTTTAAATCAATCAGGATCTGGTGAGACAGCCTTGGTATTTAAAAGTCAGTTGAAGAATTATCTTGGGGGAAAAAAATTAAAAGAAAACAGATATTGCCTCTCCATATTCACTCCATCCTAATACCACCAGCTTAAAAAAAATGGAAATTATTTTCTTTGGAAGTCTCAGATTGCATCTGCACTGGACATGCTTTCAAATATTGGGCAAGATTTCAGAATCGCAAAGGGCATAACTTTTGCACTAAATTCCTTCAAGAAATAACTACAGACTAACTGCAACTAAAAAAAAAAAAAGTCAATAGCTGACAGGCCCATGAGGCCATCCTTTCAAACGTGTCCTTCTACTCACCACCACAGAACTACTTTTCTTCCACAATCTCCTAATTTCCTATCCCAATTAAGCCCCAAACCTTTAAACTAAAAATAAACTCCCCCTTCCCCCCTAGGGACCTAATCATAGCTTTTCAGACCAACTCATACACCTAAAACCCTCCTTGAACTGTATCCTACACACACACTTGAACTTTGTAAAGACTTTGTTAAACACGGAAACCAAACTCTAATGCAAGAAAGCAGCAGCTATGAAATGGAAATGGTCCAGGGAAGGCTCTGCTTTGAAGAAATGGCCACTGGCTCTTTTGTTCTTTTATTTTTTTTGCAGGAGACACGGTGAGAGATTTTGTATCCTTTCCCCCTATCTTTTTGTGAAATCTAATCCTGCTTTGCTAGAGGTTACCTTCCCTATTCAGTCTGCCATGCCAGAAGGGGATGAAAAGTTGCATTTTAACTGAGCACTGAGCTCTCTGGTTTATTAATGTGGTAAAGCTGAACAGAGTCAGTCCTCAAGTGACTGCCCAGGATCCAAGATGAAACACCCACTTTGCCTGAGATATATTGTCATAAATATACTAAAAGATAATGCCACCAAAATATTATGATATTTTGGACTGGGTGACTGAATTTCCTGGCTCTACACAGGGTCACTATGAATTACGGGCAACTCAGTGGCATAGAACATCAACACAACAACACTTAAGTGAAAATGAAAGACTACCGGTGACACGTTTGGGTAGGTGATTTCTCCCTTTCTGGTGGATGATCGTTTTGGATGAAACTAAGACAGGGGTTTTGTTGGTTTTTTGCCCTGGGCAGGTAAACGGAGACCAGGTTCACCATAGAGGGGCTTACAGATGGCTTCCCTTCTGGTTAGGAGTCTTCCTATCATGATCCACAATTGAGACAGATAAAAAATGGGCTCTGTAGCCCCATACCTGGTGGAATTGTCCTATTAAAACCAAAAAAGAGGACTCTCACTGATCAGACCACCTGAGCACAACCTTCCTCCTCCTTTGGGACTGAAGACATTACTCCAAGACCCTAGTTGCCTGCTTTGCGAGAAAACATCGTCACAAGTAGAAACTGGGTCAGTTACACACTGAGGAAGTGGAACTGACCTTCTATGGGTTTTTTTGAGACTGAAAAACCACACAAGAGGAGGTTGCCTGTCTGTCCCAGGGAACTGCTGGTGAACTCTGCCCAGCCTCTGGATTAGCAACACAGCTCCCTTCAGACTTTAAAGGAATAATTAGTAAATAGCTCCAGGTGAAATCCTGGGGAAAAGGTTTGTGAATAAATACCCTACCAACACAGACATTAATATCAAATTCATTGAGCATAATGGCAATCTGAATTATTCATTCATAAGGTAACTATTTATTAAATGTCATTTTTCTAAGATCCTTTGGTGGTGCAAACTGTTAAACACTGAGTCGCTGACTAAAAGGCTGACAGTTGGTGTCCACTGACACAAGAGTCTAGGAAGAAAGGCCTGGCAATCTACTTTGGACAAATCAATCACCTTCGGCGTACTATGGAGCAGTTATACTCATAATGACACACAGAGTCATTATATCTCCGAATTGATGGGCAGTTGCTACAGTTAATCAGTTAATACCATGTAAACCATAAGTTCTGGAAGGCCGGGACTGGCGAAATGAATTGAAGACCTGAACAAAAGCATGAAGAACATCACCGTAGAAACAGCACAGAAGACTCAGATGAACAGCTGTCGTTCTGTAATCAGGAAAACCCAGTGCGGTCAAATCATTTCCCAGACTCACAGCTGTTCAGTCAACTTCACCTCTTAGAGGACCTCCATCCAGTTCCCAAGGCTGTAAATCTTCACAGGAAAAGACTGCCTCATCTTTTTCCCTTGGAGCAACTGATGGTTTCAAACCAATGACCTTTCGGTTATCAGCACAAGCAATGCACTAAGCTGCTTGAGCTCTTTTACAATCACAAAAGAGAGGTTTTTTAAAAGAAAAATTACTGTGTTTAATCAACCATACTAAGTATTTTAATATTCATTTTTCTCTTCGACAATAAAATGACAATTCACCGTGGTCAAGTCAGTTCTACAATCTGACCTCATAGTGATTTTGTAGTGCAGAAAAGAACTGCTGTTTAGGGTTTCCTGGCCATAGATTTTTACAGAAGCCATATGTCCTCTCTCCTCCTGAAGCCATTGGTGAGTTTGCACCATGGGCCCTTGTGTTAAAGGCCTAGAGTTTAACCACTGTGCTACCAGATCTCCTATGAAGTAACAATGGCTCCTATTTTCTGACTCATAGTTGACCAACCAAGTGCCCCAATTTGCTTGTAACTGGTATTTTTCCCAGGATGTGAAGCTCTCAGTGCAAAACATGGAAGTCTCAGCCAAACTGGAACTGCTGAGTGCCCTACCACACGGCACTATGGACTCTACAGTCAGGCTTATTTAAAACTCATCAAAGCCCTGTGCTTTTTGCTGTGCACCATCAGTTCTGACTCACTGGAATTCTAGAACATAAAACTGCCCACAGTAATCTTTTTGGAGGCAAATGGCCATATCTTTCTCCTGCGGAGTGGACCGTGGGCTCGAACCTTGGCCTTTTAGTTAGCCTCTGAGTTATTTAACCACTGTGCCACCAGAGCTCCTTATTAACTATTAACCAACTCCACACCTGAGGTTCAAGAAGCTCAAGAATATTAATAACAAAAACACAGGACTGTTTTGTTGCAGAGTCCAAGGCCTTCACCAAATGTCTATTAGATACGTAGGCTGATTGATTTTTACAGATGAGGCTATAAAGGTCTCCTGTGCAATTTATTGTCTGAAATCCCCTAGAGCATTGTCTATGAATCAGTTCTGACTCACAGCAAATGAGATAGTGGAACATGATAAGTAACAAGCACCCAGGACCGGGTTGTTCTGGAGCCCAGGGCTCTCTTGTCATCAAGGTGTTCAATGTAAGGACATGGCTGTCCTGGTCACCCAAACCTTATGGATCACAATGCTATTGGATGATGATTCTGCAATCTAACATCCATTTACTGCTTTCCAAACGCCATTCTTATTTAGCTTTCTAATGAAGGGAAGCCACTAAACCCTAGTTCCAGCCAACCCTGCCTGACCCTCCACAGAGACTTCACGGTCCATTACTCGAAGCCCTGGTTCACCATTTTCCCTTTATCGTTTTCAGAGAAGACACACAAAAAATAGAGGAAAGTGGGCAGAAAGAAATCAATCTTCATCAGCAAGTCATTTCCTCCAAGGGGACTTTTTCATCATTATTATAACAAAACACATTTCTTTTTCCAAAGCCTGTGCTAAGGTTGAGAGAACAACTTTAACTAAAGAATAGATGAGTGTCTTAAAGTGGTGAGGTTGTGAATTGCCCATCACGTCTAAGGACTCGCATTCTCCATATTTATCTCTGAAAGTTCCCCGATCTTCCACCTGGCATTGCCATACTATTTTTTTTCCATTTAGCCAAGCTTTAAAGTTATAGACGGGAGGGAATTTAATAAGCTGAAGGAGACAGATGCGTTCAACAAATGTAATAAAACTTTTCCCACTAGTAGGTCAAGCTGGCTTATATATTTTAATTGAAAATAAATGCCTTATAAATGAAGCGTACAGCTACATACCAGGTCCTTGGAGTAAATGCAGAAGCTAATTGATTTTCAATTATACTTGATGATGTATTATACTTGTGGTATGTGATGATTTTTTTTGGACATCTCTTTGGCTCCCTGATGCCATTAAATTTGGGTACAAATACCTTATCTTGAGAGGCAAGGCTTTCAACAGCATACCCAGCTTTACTTTCTTCTGTTCTCCAATTCTCTTACTAAAAGAAACTTCACACACTATCTTGCACTGTGCTCTCATTCCAGCTGCCCTGTCTACCCAGCATTCCCTGGCCATTCTCCATCTCTACCTATGAACAATATAAAGGGCATATGATGTTCTTGACTAGTTGGCATATATTGGCCTCTTTTCTCAGCTTGTTGTTTTTGTTATCTACCATACAGTCAGAACCAACCCATAGCTGACCTTCCAGAAGGTTTTCAGGGACACAAGAAGAGACGGTCCACCCTTCTCTCATGGAGCAGCTGGTGGCCTCGAACCACGCCTGCCTGTGGGATTTCAGTGCAGCTTCTTACAACTAGGCCACCAGATAAAGCCTTCCTCCCCCGCCCCCCACCCCTTTGGAGAACCACCTCTGTCTAAGTTCTGTCTACATGTTTCATGAAGCTGAATCTGTCTTTGAATGAGAATTGGATATGTAGTCCAGGCTTGGTCAGCCAGAGCTCTCGCTGTATGTCCTTCTGTGTGTATACATGTCTGTCTCCATGTGTGTCTATATAGTATTGCTGTTTATGTTAAATGCTGTTGAGGCAATTAAAACTCATGATAACCCTATGAACAACAGATTGGAACTTTGCCCTATCCCGTGTCAATGTCACAATCTCCACCACTGCTGCACTCACCATGTCAATCTATCTCTGGGAAAGGCTTTCTTTCTATCATTTGTCAGTACTGTGGTGGCCCTGTGTGTTGTGAAGCTGGAAGCTGTGCCACCAGTATTTCAAATACCAGAGGGTGACCCACGATAGACAGGTCTCAGCTAAGCTTCTAGTCTAAGACAGACTAAAAAGCAGGACTGGTCATCTACATCTGAAATTAAAGCCTTTGAAAACCCTTGAATAACAAAAGTAAGAGTGTGTGTG
>NW_006399882.1:5150705-5161143 GCF_000299155.1 Elephantulus edwardii | reverse complement strand
CAGGGTAGTGTCATCTGCATAACACAGATTGTTGATAAATTGTCCACCAATCTTGACCCCACATTTCTCCTCACAGAGCCCAAACTGCACATCTCTGAAATGTCCAAGGATTCCCCTCCCCCTCCCCCGCCCAGAAGTCTCCCTACTATGTTTAAATGTTTAGAAATTTCAACAGATTAGGGCAGAAAAACGAATGGGTGCTAAAATCCAAATAGCAGAACTGCTTCCAATCCTGCAACAGCTGTTTTACCAGCAGCTAAATTCCGAGAAGGAAGAGTAAATGCCTGAGAACATGGGGAGCTAAGCTGTTAAGCTCTGGAAGTGATGTTACACATTTTCTTTTCAGAAACACAAAATGAAGCTATATTTAGGGATGAAAAATAATTTTCCAGAGATGAGATCAACTCTAACATACAGGATTAAAATTTCAAGACCTCAGTTACATGTCTTTCTTTAACAGCAATATTGTGTGTTTGTGGAAGAAGTGAATTTTATGTCAAGTAAACCTTCAAAAAATAACATGTAAACATCAAAGTGCCTAAGTCCTAATAATACAGTTTGATGACTTTCCAAAGTGGGCACAGAAGATCCCTGGGTCTAAGTAACTCCCCTAATGTAACCATTATCTATCAACATTAACTCATTTTTAACATTACGATTCTGAGGCTCTGTCTAACATACTTTGGACATGTTGTAAGAAGCGACTGGACCTTGGAGAGGGACATCATGCTTGGTAGGGTGGAGGGACAGTGCAGGAGGGGAAGACCCTCTATGAGGTGGGTTGATTCAGTGACTGGGGTAATCGGGATGGGTGTATTGGAGACAGTGCTATTGGCAGAGGATAGAGCAGAGTTTAGGGCTGTTGTACATAGGGTCGCTATGAGTTGCAAGCGACTCGACGGCACATAACAATAACAAGAAATGCAATATGAAGAATGTACTATTATGTCTCTGACTAGCTCAATATTAATAGGTACCCATTATTTTATTTTTATCTTTTGCACAACGCCATTTATTCTTTAGAACAATTTAGTGAGCATCTACCATGTGCCAACTCTTGAGCAGACACTGGAGACACAGGACTGATCAACAGTATAGAACAAGGTCTCCTCTCTTCCAGAATTTAAATACAAGGGGACTATCTTCTGACTTTGAAAATGAGCAGCTTAAAATCCTCTGCTTTCTGGGCGATAACTAGAGTTTGCCACCACAGGGGGTTCCAGTGTGTGTGCATCTGTATAGAAATTCAAAGGATACGTCTGGTCTTTATACAAATAAACGTCTTTGCTTATACAACTTCCCAGCATCATTTACCTGCTGTGTAAGAGACAGGGCTGCAAAGTGAAAATCACAGGTGCTTTTTCAGAACGGCAACCCAGAACAAACCAACGACTGAACAACCTGTCTGCCAAGCAAGGCTCTGGGGAAGGAAACGCTCTGTGTCTTCAAAACACTGTTTCAATACATTTGTCTTACAGAAAAAATGCACAGAGAAAAAAGAGCACAGAGAGAAAAGGGGTTCTTTCAAGGGTATAGTGTCGGCCCTTTTCTCATATTAGAAAATGGGCTGGAAACGAAGAGTTCAGGGGGCAGTGAAGATCCCATAGGCTGTAGGAAGTTTTGCTGCCAATCCAAAGGCCTTGGAAACCCAATGATGTGTCACTATCAATTGAAATCAATTCAGTGCAACTGGGGAGATGATAGAGGTGACAACAGAATTTGCAGATTAACACAGACTAGGAGGAAAGGCCTGAAGATTCATTCCCAAAATCTGGCCATTGACCACAGCAGTCTAACCATGGGGAGACGTGGGACCAGGCAACACTTTGTGCTATAAAGAAGGGTTTGCCATTGAGTCGGGGTCAACCTGAAAAACAGCTAATAACCACAAGTGTAAACCCCTTATCACACAAACAATATTCAGACCATACTGCAACTTACTTTAAAAGAAAAAACTCAAAGAATATATTTTGAGATCTTGGCAATTGTTATTCACTCCTTTGAATGACTGTGTAGTATTCCATTAAGTAGATCTACTCTTTTATGTAGTATAACCACTCTTCTGCTGAAGGCTTTACCATGAGCATGTCATGTCCTACCTGTGCAAACATAAAAAGTGAAACTACTAGGTAATATTATATGAATTTACAGCTTGTATAGATGTTGTCAGATCACATTCAATTAGCACATTCAACAATCATGCATAAGAGGTACCTCAATGCTCAGCAACTGGCTATGTTCACCCAATTCTGTATTCTTACCTGTCTGGTAGGTGAGAAACTGATAGTGGTAACGGGTTTCATTTTTTTATAAGTAAAGTGGAGTGTTTTTTTACATATTTGAGCCAGTTATGTTCCCTTCCTTGTGAACAATCAGTAAGTGTGTTGTGCTGCTGTAACAGAAATGCCACAAAAGGATGGCTTTAAGAAACAGCTATTTATTTTTCTCACTCCTCAGGGGGAGAGAGGTTCTAATTCAGGGCATAGCTCTGGAGGAAGGCTGTGTTTGTGTTGACTCTGGAGGAACGTCCTTGTCTCCTTAACTTCTGCTCCTGGGCTGATCATGCCATCTAGCTTCCTCCATCTCTCCTCTGCTCCCTTATTTAATCTCATTTCTAGCTCACATAGTGGAGAGTCAGCAAACGAAATGAAATCCCTGCACAGGATGGATGGACAGAGTGACTCCAGCAGTGGGCTCACGCTCAGCAGAGACTGTAGGAGGATGCACCCAGGGCCACTAGGAGCCAAAACCAGCTGGAAAGCACCAGGCAACAGTGTATCAAGACAAGAGGAACTCAGGACACTCTGCCCTCAACCTGCCTCTGTGAGAGAACAAAGACAGGCCATGTCCAAATGGCCTTTTAACCACAATGTCATTGACTGCAACTCTGGCTTCCACTCTCCTCACCCTTAAAAAAAAAAAAAAGTGTCAGAACCAACTCATAGCTGATCCTGCCATGGGTTTCAGAGGTTGTAAATTACCAGGGAGGAGATTGCCCATCTTTCACCCTTGCTGCCGTTGGTGGATTCAAACCCCCAGAAAGGCCCAGGCTTTGGAGCAGCAGGACAAGTTCTTACATACCACACCACCATGTGGTCTCATAAAGGTGAAGAGTTCCAACGAATGTTTAGGGGAGACGAAGTTAAATCCATAACAAAGCAACTAGCCATTCTTTCTCTCAGGTTGGAGGCAAGACCTCCCCTAGAGACAGGAGCTAACAGTATCTTCTTCAGTTTGCCATTTGACCTTTATCATTTGACTCTGATTATGGCATTTCTGCCAAGGAGAATTTGCTTTTTGTTTCTATTAAATGAAATATTTCAATGTTTTGATTCTATGGCTTATGGATTTTAAAACATAATCAGGGCAGTTCTCCTTATCCCAAAGCTTTAATTATTCTTTCCCATTTTCTTCTAGCTATTTCAGGGTTTTTTGGTTTTTACAGTTGACCCTTCATCCACTATATTGTGTATATCCACATGTTGTGTGTATGGAAGAGTATAATGTAAGGGTCAAATATGAGCTATGAATTCAACTTCATTTATTTGTATGGTTGCTCAGTGACTATAACAAAGTGTTCAACTATTTATTGAGTGGTTTATATTCATCCAAAATTTTAAGAAACCGTTTCTATACAAATCTAAATTCTCACATTTGAGATCCTGTTTTATATTTGCACGGCATTTTAGACTAGATTTTCTGTCTAGTTACAATTCAGATGACAACACTTTCCCCCCTCACCCCGAATGAAAAGCATCTATCTTGCTATTGCCTTGCCTGACATGTTTCTGTGACTTCGCCTTACATTAATACCAACTCCATCTCTGAGGCTCAATTGACTCAGCCGCCGCCTCATTCTCAACTCCATTCTACAGCAGCTCCTCTGTCCTCATGGCTCTGCTCAGGAGTGACTTTGTGGGATTCTGAAATAATCCAACATCCTTCAACTCAGACCTTTTCCTGCTGACCTCCCTTGTCAGACAGTTCCTTCATTCTGTGCGTTTCGAGTTACCCATTTCATCTCCGCTCACCTAATCTAAAATATCTCCCTCTTTTAGTTGCATTTATAATACCTCACAACATAATTATTATTGTTATATTTAACAATATAACAGTTTAAATTCTATACATGCTCACATATTTACCTACTCTGTATTTCTCTTTCTCATATGAACCCCTTTGCTCTCTGCAACTTGTATGGCTCATAGGTGGTGTTTGATAAATATTTATTGAATGAGTGAACACATGTCCACCTTGTTTACACAGTCAGCGGTTTAGAGGTTCATATATTTTTTTCCTCTTCTACTTAGCTGTTCTCCTCCAACCATATTTTAAATCCATGGTTACCATCTATCAAATGCTTACATTTGTAAGTCACCAGCTTCCCTCCAAAGCCTGACTGACGGCATCATAAATTTCCTCCTCGTTTTCTTTCTCACATACACAAAATACATGAGACTACCTTCAAATCATGAAACACAATTAGATGTCACAGAAAAAACTGAAGTCATGCATAACTGATGAGAAGATTGCTCCCTAAGGGTGATGGTACCATCATATTTTCTTTATATATCGTCTATTTATTTTAAAAGAAAAGCATTCTTTTTCTCATTAAAGAAGTCATATACTCTCGTAAAAATATAATCCAATAATATGGAAATTGACATCTCAGACATGTAGGTATAACAAATCTCCATAATTCTCAGTCCTAGTAATAGATACAGTTCACAGTTTGATATGTATCCATTCTACTAGACATTCCCCACCTGTGCATAAATACCGTTTCTGTGGTTTTATTTCTACTCTAACAGGACTCAGACTTCAACAACTCTGAATTATTTGCCTAATAATCCATCTTGGATGTTTACTTGCAGAAACCTACAGCTCTTCCTGGTCTTTTTTGTGATTACCTATTATTTCATTACACTTATGGTCTTTCCCTGCTCACCTAGTGAATGTTAAGTGCCAGAAACACACTGCCCTGCAGGCTGGATTATGGGTGTGTGTGTGTGTGTGTGTGTGTGGGTGGGTGGTGGTGGTGTTAAGTGCCATTAAGTCAACTAGGACTCACAGCAAGCCTATGAACAACAGTTCTGAGCCTTGGGAGATTCTTGGATTTTGTTGTGATCTGTTGTTAAAACTCCCGCCCTTCCAGAGGTTGGGATCAGAGTCACTCATTAGGGAATTGTTTCTCTACCCACATCATTCTTGTTGCGAAAAGTGCCAACCAGCAAATAAAAGAGTCAGTGAGTAAAATCAGACTGCGAGGAATGCTGATTAAAAAAGAAATACTGTACATGGGTGAATTTAAGTCTGTATAATCTGCTGCTAGGGGAACACTGGGAAGAAAATGAAACCTCCAAGCACTTGCTTTTGTAACCATGCCTGCTGTACCAAGGAGACCAGCAGTAGCTAATGTCGGCTCCAGTAATACTCACCAGGAATGGCATGGATCTATTTTGCCAGACCTGTTTCTGAGTTGGGGAAAAAACTGCAAAACCCATTATTTTGCCAACATCTGATAGGGACTTGACAAGGTACTAATTGCTAGGCTTACATTTCAGGAAGCAACCTATTTCATGTTATTGGTGCCAATTAATACAAAGGCGAGTGCATGGTGAATACACCATTTACAACTGGGATTGATTGGATGTCACCTAATCTCATTACCAGGTCAAGTTGGTGCCTGTGATGCGACTGCATTTTTGCACATTTAAAATTTATGCACATTAATTTGGAAATCAAAGATATTCCTCCCTGCCACCAGTAACTTCTCCAGTAGCTGGAAAATTCAGAAAAACCCTTTGAAAAATCCTCTCAGTAGTAGGTCTCTAAGCTCATCATGGAAATTCAAATCCTGCAGCACGCTGACAACCTACAAGGTAAGAAGTCTAGCCATATAGTTCTTATAATGAGGACCACAGTACAACTGCAAAGTAAGACCTTGGGTTGTATGTAAGGCAACAAGAGCTTGTAAGACCTCTGAAGACCAATGTTCTCTGAAGAGCCAATCTTATCACGAGGGAAATAAGTGATCTGGGAATGCTGGGTGGACAATCTCTTCTTCACCCTCACCTGGCTTGCTGGCTGAGACAACCTCTCTCTCTCATACTCTGATTCATATTCTCTCTCTCTTATTGCCGTCAACCTCTCTCTCTCTCATACTCTGATTCATATTGTCTCTCTCTCTCTCTCTGTGTCCCTCTGTCTCTGTCTCTCTCTCTCTCTCTGTCTCTCTCATTGCTGTCAAGTCAGAACCTACTCGTGGCTTACCCTCCACTGAATTTCTGAGGGTGTAAACTGCATGTGAAGAGACTGACCATCTTTCTCCCTCAGAGCCATAGATGGATTCAAACTACCAGAGCAGTGTGTGTGACAGCATAACTCCTTATAGACTTATAGCCACCCAGGCTCCACTGAGTTACAAGAATGGAGCAGATAAGAACAGATCCTTATGTCAGGTTGTTGCTATATGTCATCAAGTCAAAACAGAGCCCTAGTCGACCGTCTAGTGGGTTTCCAGTGGCAGTAAGTCACATGGGAGAAGACTGTTTATCCTGGATTTGAATTCTTACTCAGATACTTACTGGCTATGCAACCTTGAGTAATTTACCTATTTTTCCTTATTCTTCATTTCCTCATCTGTAAAGTGGGCTTATCTATTTCCTTGTCAGGAAGATTCATATGGTATTTGTACATAAAAGTAGAAAGAAATAACTTAGTTAATTGTTATTCTAATAAATATTAGGAAAGACAACCTATTAAGCATCATTTTGTACATGAATTGCTTTCTTGTATGTGTAAAAATGATGTGCCATGTAGAACTGGTTTGGGATTTTGTGGGGGGTTTTGCCTGTTTTGGTGGGGATTTGGGGGTTGTTGGTGTTTTTTTTCCATTTTTGGATTTTGTTGTTTGTTTTTAATTCAGAAGAAAAATTCTGTTTGGGCTACTTTAAAGTTCTGCCGAGGGGGCGGGGGGGAGGACCAATTGGCAGCATCAGGATGGAAGGTAAAGAGATTGAGATTGTTCACAGCTTTAGTTTGCTTGGCTCCACGGTCAACACTCTTGGCATCAATAGTCAGGAAATCAAAAGACATATTGCCATGGGAAAGTCTGCTGTTAGGGACCTCTCCAAAGTACTGAAGAGAGATGGTGTCTCTCTTGAGACTAAGGTGCGTCTGATATAGGCCATGGTCTTTGCTATCACTTGTTATGCATCAGAGAGTTAGACAATGACTAAGGAGGATAGAAGGAGAATTGAAGTCTTTGAGCTGTGGTGCTGGAGAAGAGTATTGAGAATACCATGGACTGCTAGGAAAACAAACAGATTCGTCCTGGAAAGGGTTAAACCGGGTGGCTCCTTGGAGGCGAGGATTCTGAGGCTCCATCTAACATACTTTGGACATGTTGTGAGGAGAGACCGGTCCTTAGACAGGGACATCATGCTTGGTAGGGTGGAGGGACAGCACAGGAGGAAAAGATCCTCTATGAGGTGGATTGATTCAGTGACTAGGGTAATCGAGATGTGTGTATCGGAGACAGTGCGATTGGCACAGGACAGAGCAGAGTTTAGGGCTGTTGTACATAGGGTCGCTATGAGTCGAAAGCAACTCGAAGGCACATAACAACAATACTTTAAAGATGTAGTTTAAAAGTAATATATCTCAGGGCATTATGATTATCATGAGTCCGGAATGAGGGTTACAGAGTGGAGTATACTCGGGGTGGGGGTGGGGATTGTGTACCAATGAAGGAGTTTTTCTTTTGCTTTTCAAGGAGAGGAGTGAACTGGGGGTGGGGTGGGCGGGGAGAAAAGTGCAACAATGAATGAATGGAATTCCAAAATCTCTGTAGATGTTCATTGAAATTAATAAAAAAGAAAAAAAAAGATACTGTATCACACTTTTTCCTTACACTTTTTTTCCCTGCTATAAAAATATAAAGAACAGAACATTTGCCAAGTCAACATTTTTTCATCTGTGTAGCACAAACTTAAAAAGCATTGGTCTTGCTGTGCAGCCATCACCAATGACCACTCCAAGCTTAACTACCCCATTAACAAAAACTCAGTTCTACCTAAATAGTATGCCTCCTTACTCCGTCTCTCAAAACCTTGTTAACTATCCTATTCACTATACTTTTGCCTAGTCTAGGTATTTCATATTACTGAATTTATACAATATTTGTGCTTTTGTGGTTGACTGATTTCACTCACATATTGTTTCAAGATTCATCCGTACTGTGGTATATATCAGGATTTCACATCTTTACGTGGTGGTGATAGTGGTGTACCTTCATGCTGGTTTCCAGAGACAGTAAATCACATGGGAGGAGACTGCTCATCTTTCTCATGTGGAGAAGCTGATGGATTCTAATTGCAACCATTCGTTGTGGCTATGTGCCACTGAGTTGCCTGCAACCCATAATGACCCTATGTAAAATGGTTCTGAAACCTGCCCTATCCTGAGCCAGTCTCATTGTCTCCAACAGACCTAATCCCATTTCTCTAGTCACTGAATTAATCCATCTCATCCAGAGTCTTCCTTTCCTGAGCTGTCCCTTCACCCCTTTGAACATGATGTGTTTTGCCAAGGACTGGTCCCTCCTGGCCATGTGCCCAAAGTACATAAAATGGAATTTCAAAACCCGAGTCTCCAGGGAGCAGCTTGGTTTCACCTTCTCCAGGACAGACCCATTTGATCTTCTGACAATCCACGGTATGTTCAATACTCTTCTCCAACACCACAACTCAAAGGCATCGATTCTTCTTATCCTCCATAGTCACTGTCCAGCTCTCTGATGCAAGTGATTGCAAAGATCAAGGTGTGGATCAGGCAAACCTTGATTAACCTAGATTAACACTGTTGCTTCTCAGTACTCTGGAAAGGTCCCTGACAGTAAATTTTCCCAGTACAATCTGTCTTTTGGTTTCCTGGCTGCTGGTGCCAAGAGTACTAATTGTGGAACCAAGCAAGGTGAAGCTGTTAACAGCCTCAACCTCTTCTTCCTCTATCATGATGCTGCCAATCAGTGAGAATCTTTGTTTTCTTGACATTGAGCTTCAATCCAATTTGAAGACTACAGTCCTTCACCTTCTGCAGCAGGTCCTCCTCAGTTTCAGCAAGTAAGGTTGTGTCAACTGCAAAAAGCAGGCTGTTGTTGAGTCTTCCACAACATGCCTCTTCATAAAATTCATCCCCTCAAATTATCTGTTCCACGTACAGATTGAAAATTACATATAGATTTTCAGTTAGTGGTGGATAAAATAAATTAGTGCTAAATTAAAAACTGAAAAACCAAAGCCACCACTGTTCAGTCAATTCTGACTCCGGGGGCCAGGCCATCAGGTCTCAGAGGCTGCAGAGCTTTACCTTAGGAGGTGTCCTGCCTTTCTTCTGTGGAGCAGCTGGTGGATTTCTAGTTACCTGCCAGTATGTTATACAATATGGCACCAGAATTCCTTAGGGGTGGTTGTTGTTGTGTACCATCAAGTTGACCCTCTGGCAGGTTTTCAGAGGCAGTTAATTGCATGGGAGGTGCTTGCTCATCCTCCTCCCACCCCTTAGAGATAAAGATTGTTATTGTTATGTATCATCAAGTCAAATATGGGTAGAGGAATATTCATTTGGTCAAGATCATCGATTCCTTTGGAGATTTCATTTACTGGAAAGGAGCTGCTAGCCAGTACCCAGTGCCTTTTCCTGTCAAATAGAATCAGGAACCTCAATCCCAAGCTTCCAGGAAGACAGGAAGCTGCTGGTTCAAACATTAATAGAATCCTATGTATGGCACCAAGCCAGTATTTTTGTGGATTAATTTATTTTCACAAGACAGGTGTCTATTACTGCTCAAATTTAAGGATATGGAAAAGATATACATGCTGTTGAAAGTATCATTCTTCTGTTCTGGGCAGTTAAAGAGTTGTCTCTGGGTGTTTCATTGCTCTGTGGTTCTGGAGTAACTACCGAGGAGAGTCTGCTGCCATGGTGTTGGGTGCCGTCTCACCATGAGCCTGTCTCCCCATGACAATGGAATGAAACAACCTCACAATCACTGTTGTGCTTGAGTCCTCCATTTAAGCCATTGTATCAAACGACCTCATTGATGGTCTTATTTTTGATGACTCTCCACTTTACTAAGCATGATTTCTTTCTCAAGGAACTGGTCCCTTCTGATAACATGCCCCAAGTTTCACCATCCTGACTTATCAGAAACATTGTGGCTGTGCTCTTCATCCAAACAAATTGTTTGTTCATGGCAGTCCATGGTATTACTTTCCCCAACATCACAATTCAAAAATTCTTTTTCCTTATTCCTTATCTGTTGCCCGGCTTTTACATGCATATAAGGTGACTGCAAATACTACGGCACACTCAATACTCCACGTGACATCCTTTTTTTTTTTTCTATAATTATATTTTATTAATTTTCATAAAC